>NW_005054326.1:5903733-5910204 GCF_000277835.1 Geospiza fortis | reverse complement strand
ATTTCATATTAGAATAAAAAAATTATTAATACTATAAAATGTTTCTTGTTTAACTCTAAACTTCTGCAGCTGTAAAACTTAAAAAATAAAAGCTTGTCTAGAAATAGCATGTTGAATGGCAAGCTGAGCTTTCAGAATATCTGGTTTAGCAAATTGGTACTGCTATTTAAATAGATTTAAAGAGTTGCTACTGTTTGATCTGCCCTTCTGCGTTTGATCAGTTGAAACAAATTAACATCCTTTCTCTAGAATCCATTATGGAGCTTATGAAATCTGAAATACAGCCACAGGAGGTAAGATACTCTACTGCTAATTGCTTGCCTTTAGTATTGTGATTTTTTTCAGACACATTTAGAAATGCTCTTTTGCAGCCCTTTTTTAAACTTAAAAATGGAGTCTGAACAGTAATTTAAGTGTTGCTTGATGTAAGAAGCATTAAAGACTTGATTGCATTTGTTTTTAACCCCAAATTTATGGCATCTGGTGTTGTATTTTGGGATGAATGGAGCAGGATTACATGAAGCAGTATAGTACTTTATTGCTCTGGCACTTTCCTGAATAAAACAAAGCATCTGCCTTTAGAGTGGGAACATTGATCTTTTGTGTACTGTGCAATAGAGAAAATAGACATCTGCTAAAGCTGTCTGTAAAAGCTAAGCAATGCAGTAGGCTTGATATTGGTGGGTTTGAGAATGATGTTGGTCTTACTCTGATTTGTCAGGAAGGTAGGAAACCCAAGACAGGCTTGTGTGCACAGGGGTGTGTAGACCTGTTTCAGCAGCTCTTCAGACTCCTGAACTTAAGCTTTGACTATCAGTAGCATAGAAATCATTCGGCCTGGTTCAGAAGGTGGGGAAGGGTGTCTTTTTCCAAGTGAAAATACTGGTTCTTAAAATGCTGAATCCCTGTTTCCCAGGTATCCCACTAGAGGGTGTACTCTAGAACAAGTTTTTGTGACTTATTGCTAACACTGTTACCTGACTCTCATCTGGTATCTAGCCAGAAAAAATGTCTCAGCCAGTGATCCTTGTACATTCTTCTCTTCATGTATTTACTTCCTGTTCATGACCAAGTGGTAACTTAGAAGAACTTAGCACATCATCATTGAATTCTCATACTTAACCCTAAACACAGCCAGCAGTTGAAGTCCAGTGGTATTTAATCTGAGACTCTGGTGACATTTTAGTATCAAAACTCCATTAAGAATGAAGGTTATACTTGGTAACTGGGTCTAATATTTTGGGGTGCTTAGCAGAATGTCTGCCAATATAGTACCAGAGCTTTTTAGGTACTTAGAAGGAGAGCTACTTTTACAAAAATCACAATGGAACTTGATATTGTCACTGCCTAGGAACATGAGGTAGTATTGAGGATAAGGACAGTAGATTCACTCAGCTGGGTTTTACTTGTGCTGTTCAGCACTGTTCCCTGTTTCTCTATGGCATGCCAAGCAAAGCTAGTCTGCAGTATTGTAGGATAAAGCCATGGTCACAGTTTCTATGACTAATGCTTAGACTGTCTAGGCTCTGCTTTTAGTCAGCAGTTTTCAGTATCTGGGTGACCTTATTTAACTGACCTGAACTGTAGTAGCAAAATGTGTTCTTGGGAACCATTAAGTTTCTTTGGTCTATATAGTTTCTCAACAGGCGTTATTTGCCTGAAGCAGAATACTCTGTCAAGAAGAAGCCAGAAGAGCCCAGCTCTTGGGAAGCCGAGTGTGCTAGAAAACAAGAACCTCCAAAGTCCTGGGAGATGCTTGTTGATAAAGAGCAGGAACAGAAGCAGAAACAAGAGACCTTAAAGCCTTGGGAAGCTCGTGCTAGACAGCAAGAACTCAAGAGACCAGATTCTCCAAAGCCTTGGGAAGCTCGTGGTAAAGAGGAGGAACAGAAGCATGAGTCTGCAAAGCCCTGGGAGACCCATGTGGAGGAGGAACAGCAGAAGAAGCCAGAAGCTCCAAAGGCATGGGTAGCACATGTCCAAGAGGAGCAGGAGTCTCCCAAAGCCTGGGTAGCAAAGGTCAGGGAAGAGCAGGACCAGAAGAAACAGGAATCATCTAAGCCATGGGTAACAAAAGTTAGGGAAGAGCAGGAACAGAAAAAGCAGGAGTCCTCAAAACCTTGGGTAACCAAAGTTAAGGAAGAACCAGAAGAAAAGCAGCAATCTCCAAAACCTTGGGTAACTCAAACTAGGGAGCAACCAGAACAAAAGAAGCCAGACCCTATGAAAACATGGGAAGTGCCTGTTAGGGAAGAGCCAGAGCAAAAGAAGCAGGAGCCTATGAAGGCTTGGGCTGCACATGTTAGGGAGGAGCCAGAACAAAAGAAGCAGGAGACTCGAGAGGCTTGGGAAAAAGCTGACAGGCAGCAGCAAGTGTCATCTCCACAGTTACAGACCCCTCCGAAGGCCTGGGCAGCTGCCAGTATGGGGCCAAAGGAGCAGATGGGCCCAAAGAAGTTTGATATGGAACCCAAAGAAGTGAGTTGGCATATGTAGTATTATCTGTCATAAGCTTTTGACATTAGTGTACTGGAATAAAGCCACCTATTAGCAGAGGGTATCTAAGGTGTGTTTTGTAGGCCAATATATAGACTCCCGTTTCATTCTTTCTTGGGGGAAATAATTCTGGAGGCTGAAGTTTATATTTGAATAGCAAGATGGTCTGCTTTGCTTTTTACATCAGCACAGTATTGCTGTGTTTGAACCTTGAATAACTGCTTTATGCATAAGACAGAAGAATTAACTTGGTTCATCTGTAGCTATTGGCTCTGGCCTCTGTTAGCAGTACAAAGCAGGTATGACTCATCCAGGGATCAAATACTTTGTGGCTGCATGTGAATAACACTTCAGTAATTTTTAGGCTTTTGATTAAAATAGCTGCTGATTCAAGAGAGATCTAATGTCTAGATCAAGCAATACCAACTGTACAGGGGCTTAAATATGTAGTTCCAGATGAATGCATAAACCATATTGCTGTCCTGGGAAGTCTAACAATAGCATAGTGTTAGAAATATAAAAGAAAAGCCATTGCATGGCTTACAGCTGAATATGCTGCTACCCTTCTTTCTCACCTGTGCCTGGGTAGCAGCAACACTGGTCACTGTCAAAAGAGATAACTGGGCTCTGCTATGTCTGCCTTAAGTCACTAAGAAAAATGTTAATCTAAAGGTAGACTTCAGGAAGAAAATATGGGGAATTGAGCTGTACAACTCTCTACACAGTGTTGTAACCACAACTGTCTTCTTGAAAGAAAGCAGGAACCAGTATATCCCATGTTACTCATGGCAAATGATTAAGCTTGTATCTTGTCAGTAAACTTGAAACTGAAAAAATGGATGTTCTTGTGTCTAGAGGCGGGAGCGCAAACCGAAGGTTGAATATGAGATTAAAAAAGTATGTAACAATGCAGCACTGGGTAACACTGTGGGATAAGGTGTTTCAGCTTGAGCCATCTTTACACTCAAGCTGAGTAAATCTTGTGTCCACTTGTGGTGGTGGTACAGGTGGAAAACCTCGTTGCCTCGCTAAGTAACTCTGAGCACTAATAGGTGTTGTGCACCCAGCTATGCACAGTATTCCTGTAACTTAAACTAAGTACTGGAATAGTCTCAAGCACTTGTAAAATCCCTTGGAATTCCTGGTGTCAAATTATCTTAAATGCAAGATGGTTCCTAATGAGATGTTTCCTCTTTTTTTTATATGGGATGGATAGATGGATGGCTGAAGTGGTTGAGAAAACTGCTGCAGTGAGTAAAGAGCAGGGTCTCCAGTCATCTGGAGAAACTTGCAGACTGCTTTGGAATCTCCCTAGTAGTGTGCAGGTGTGCCATATACTGACAAAATTAAACTAACTGCTGGAATGTGAGGTCACTGAAGGGGGATTGCTGCACTAAGTAAACAAAGCATATTTTAAACTATTCAAACTTGGATTTGCATAGACCATAGGAAAACATCAGCTTCCTTTATTTTTGCTTAATAGCTATTGAGAAATCCTAATACTAAAAGTGTATTGAATGAGTAGGAAACAGTGTACTATGAACATAACTAGTTTCCATAAGGAGTTTTTTAAAAGAGATGTCTTTGACTTGAGGTGCATACAAAGAACAATTAAAATCATGCTAAGCTTTTCAGATAACAATCTCTTTTGCCCTTGCTTATGTAAAAAAGAGGCAATGCAGTGCTGTAGCTGGATCTGTTTGACTCTGAGAAAATCCATAAATGGTTTTGTGCAGGAATGTAGGCATGGCAGATAAAAGACCTGTGCCACTGCTGCTGCCCTCTGAGCTGAATCTAATTGTTGGAGCTCTGAGGTCTTTAAAAAGACTGTGTCTTGAGATATTAAAATGTGCTTGTTTAACCTAATATACTGTAAAGTGGAGTACCTAAGAAGCTGAGCCTAAGACAGCAGGGTGAACTGATGTGCAACCTGTTTAACTGTTCTGTTTAAATGTTTGTGCAACCTGTGGACCAGCAAGTTTGGTTAGAGCTGAATTTGTGACCTGGTATGGGAAAG
This sequence comes from Geospiza fortis, assembly GCF_000277835.1. NCBI lineage: Eukaryota > Metazoa > Chordata > Aves > Passeriformes > Thraupidae > Geospiza > Geospiza fortis. The sequence continues at coordinate 5,905,691 of NW_005054326.1, read as the reverse complement.
CAAAACAGTTTGTGTCATCCAGCATCTCATTCAATTCATACCCACTGTGAATGCTGCTCTGAGTAGAAAGCTGATTTTAATTGTGTATCTACATGGCAATCACTACTTACAGCTTAGGTATCACCATTCCACCTCATTTACTACTCCATAACTAACAAACCTAAAGAGGAATTCAAGTCCTGTTCCATAGAATGAAGTTTCACTAGTAAATGAGATGGTTGAAGTGGTATGTTATTGGTGCATGTAAGTAAACCTTCAGTCTCTAAAAAATCCAGCTTTGATGGGAGTCCCTGGTAAATTTGCTTTCTGACTAGCCAAATTCCAAAGTGGATGTTGGTTTATTTGCAATGGCTTAGCTGATTCTAGAAAGAAGTCTAAATGTTTCATCTCTACTTTTAGTCAGTCAGTTGTCTGGATGTAAGTCAAGATAAATTTTGCTGAATGTATGAGTGGTGTTGAAGTTAGGTTTCAGAAGCATTTCTTATGTCAAATTAAGCTCTGAATTTACCAGTGCTCTTCAACTGTAGTGGTTCAAGCAACATTCAGGTTAATGTTAAGTGATCTGAGCCAGACTAATAGGTCAGAGTCTGCTGCTAGCATTTAGTGACTACCAGAAAGAGCATCTAGTTGTAGGCTAGAAAGAAAACATTTTAAGAACATAAAGTACCTGCTCTTCTTCAAAGCATCTCTTTATTAAAAAGCATAAAACCTGAAATACTTTAATTTCCTGATACTTTTCTCTATATAATCTTATATTGCACTTAAATATTGTAGTTTTGAACCCCTAGGTACCAGCAAACCAGCAAATCAATACGAGGTAGCTTCACTGCAGTTTCTTCTGGCTGGTGTATTTTAATATCTATATGAACTAGAAAATAACTTCCATGGAATGGAAAGTCTCAGTGTTTCAGTTCTAGCCTAAAGCCTTGATATCATATATGTAACCCTGCATTCTTGTACTTCTTGAAGTAAACAATGCTACCAACAGAACTCACAGAGTATGAGGTGGGGAAGGAGATAAAAGCTCTGACAAATTGTACAAGCATACAGGAATTTTATCATATTTGGAAGTAAAAGTGACAAGTCTTTTCTGCTTTCATGCCCAAACTTTTTTTTGTGTGTTTAATGTACAAGTCTCACTCACATAGCTAGTGGACTATCTTAAGAGCTTTAGACTCTGCCAGACTTGACCTAGTTAGGTCACCTAAAGGTGAAGAGCTTCTGTTACCCATTTTCAAACACACAGAACCAGTTTGGTCATGTCCGTGTGTCTTAGTAGAAATGGTAGTGGAGGAAGAAGAGGATAACAAAAGCTTTAATCAGTTTAACCCAGAATGGATTTACTATGACAGGGAGTGCTGTAAAATTAAGACTTTTTGTAAGTGAGGACTAAAAGTGACGGACAGAAAGATCCAGGTTGCCAGTAACTTAATCTGTAACTCACTGAAATTAACTTAATTCAACTGTATCTTTTGTCCTACACTTATATCCTTAAAAGATGTAGTTACTGTTCATTATTGGAAACTGCAGCAATATAAACTTGTATTTAACTGATAGTTGAAGATAGTGTTTGTGCAGCAGAATTTCTAATTAAGATAGAGGTGTACAAAGATGGTCTCTTTTAGCTATAGAATGAAGTAAAACTTCTCACAGCTCATCAAGCAGTTGTCATGTGGGCCACATAGATACTAGAAGCTGAGTCCTGCAGAGTTAGTAATGTGCTATAAGCTTCTTGCCTGTGCATGGCATTGGAATTTCTGCAAAGGCCTGAGATTAGTTTCAGAAAACTGTTGAAAGGAAATGCAAGAGTGTTTTAGGCTTATCCTAAAAGTGAACAAAAAGCACTTCATCAGTTTATGGTGGATTTAGTGTGACAGTTGTCATCATAGCCCAAATACCCTTCTGCCATATATTTTCCAATCACTATGCAAATAATAACACTGCTGTACAATATATTG
>NW_005054326.1:5895649-5903723 GCF_000277835.1 Geospiza fortis | reverse complement strand
TAGGGAAAAAAAAGACTTTCACATGTTCCTGCATATCTCAACATTTGGGCCAGTTGAAATAACGCAACCAAATGTGTTCAGACTTGCCTCCTTCTAGCTGCACGGACCAACATAAGAACAGTAAAAGTTTAGAGAACCACAAAAAAGTATTCGTTTAAAATACTTCTAATGAGCCTACCTCCTCTCCATGCTGCTTTCAAAAGACATGTTAGACCATCAAGACAGTCTAATGTTATTGTCACCTTATAAATAACAGGGCTTCTGCCACTTAAGGAACTTACTGTAGTGATTTTTGTTACCTTAAACTGACTTGTTCCCTGACAAAACATTTTCTTCTCTTAAAGTGGAGTGAGAACCAGTTGGGATGAACTCTTAAGGAACCAGCTGAAATACTCAAGGAGTAATAAAGCCCTGAAAAAGTCCATGTTAGGCTCTTGTGTGGGAGCAGGGGTGTATTTATGCCAAACTGGGATGTTATGCTTTCTGCAGGAGCTGGTGCATTGAGATTATCTGGCTTTTTAGTAGAAACACTTTGGTCTCATCCTGAGTTACTTGCTTGCAATATATCTCTTAGGTGCAATTTCTTCAGAATGCCTGGAAATGCCCTCCTAATAAAAGATCTGTACTTATTGTTGTAGGCTCTACTGGGAGAAGTAAACCTCGAGTGATGTAGCTTTGGTTTTTAAGTTTGTTCTGGCCTTCAACTGAATTTCCTTAGATGAAAGTGCCGAATTTTGCACTAGATGCAGGCAGCTTAATTCTTTACATTTGGCTATAAGAAACTGAAGTGAATTAATCTAGTGAAAGGTGTTCCTGCCCATGGCAGGGGGGTTGAACTAGATAATCTTCAAGCAGTCTTCCAGCCCAAACCATTCTATGAAATCTGTGGCTTAATTAGTTGTAGCAACAGGAAGCTGATTTTTTTTTCCTAATAAAGTGAAAATGTGATTCAAGAATTGTCAATAAGAGCACAGAATTCCTTGGCCCACAGTGTCTGACACTTCTAGGTTACTCTGGAAGTATATTGGATAAGGCAGCTTGTCTTGCTTCCAGTATTAGATTTAATGTAACTTCTCCTTATTAGGTGCCTAAACCTGTACATCAGCCAGCTGCAGAATTTTGCTCTACTTCAACTCTTCCAAAAGATCCAGTATTGAGAAGGGAAAAGCTTCAGGATCTGATGACTCAGATACAAGGGACTTACAACTTCATGCAAGTATGTTTTTCTCTGCTGTAGCACAAAGCTCCTGTTCCTACTGGGTTAGGGAAAACAGCTGACAATGTGTGTTGGCACTGAATGAATGAATTTTGCCCTTATTAGCTAAAAGCAGCTTGTCAAGTGAAAATGCTTCACTTGTATCTAGAGTTTAATTTTTTTCTTCCCAATGGTGATTTTTTTTTTTTTTTTTCCAAAGTGTTTTTTTTTTTTTTTTTTTTTTTTTTTTTTGGAAAGGAGTCCATTCTGGATTTTGATAAAGCTTCACCAAGTGCCATTGGTTCATCCCAACCTCCTTCAGTTACTCCAGCAAGTAGTCCTGTAGGTAGGTGATACCATAAGTGTAAATGGTATGTACAATTTTGCAAGCACTAACAGGGTTTGCTTGGGCTGTAGGTCACTAGGCCTGGTGAAGATAGCTTGTTTAAATATAAAGAACAGATCATGCTGAAAGACTGGGTGGATTTTGGGCTGTAGAACTCAATTACCCAGTTAATTAATTTTTTTATTAATGTGGATCTTTTCTGTGGTAAATATTTTTGTCATTGAATACCTGTCCTCTTTTACCAAAAACCTGAAGTCTTCAATTGGGTGTAGTTTGCTGATGCTAGGTTTAGATATTTGAATTCCACATGGTAAAAATAGTTTGTATCTTCACATACCAAATCTTTTTAAAAAATAGAACTGTGCACCAAAACTGTATGTAGTGTTTGAATTTAAAAGTAAATGTTGCTTAATGCATTCTATTTTTACAGCTTCAAAAGAGCAGAAACTGCCAAGTCAGAGTGATTTTCTTCAACAGCCCCTTCAAGTAAGTTGAAGTTGACTGCCCTGAAGAGGCAGGTAGAGGTTATTTACCAGCATGGACTTACACTTGAGTTCTTTTTCTTGCCAGTAGTTGTATTTCATACAATGTAGTAGCTTGTGAATCTAAGTTCACTCAAATGCTGACAAAGCTGGCTACCCTTTTGGTTGAAAAGGGGCCATAAATTCCTGAAGTTTCTTGAAGTATGTTGAAGACACACTGAATTAGTTTGTATATTTTCCCTTTAGATTTAGGTCATAGCCAGTTGTCATGTGCAGAAGAACAGCTAGTTCTTTCCTAGATAGGATCTTGAAGATGAAAACACACACCAAAGACTGTATCTCAAGCTTTGGTAATTGTGATTAAATGAACCTTAAATTCAGTCACTGGGCTTGCATGTCTTGTGACTTTTGCTTTTAAATGTGTTTCCTTACCATGAACAAGTATTCCTAAAAGACTGATTGACTGGTCAAGACCCTTCAGTCCCTGAATTATTTTGAGGTTTACTTGGACATGCTGAGGGTGTGAGTTTCAGTGAAACTAAACATTTACCAAAACCTTATGTCTGTTTTCTCCCCTTGCAAGGCTGCTGCTTCATCAATGGTGCTGCATGGTTCAAACACTTCCCTAGCATCTGCTGATCATGCTCTTTCTAGCTCTGAAACTGAAGACTTGGTGACACCACAGGTACCATACCCTGGGGCTCACTGGCATTCAGATCTCTGTGACAGCCAGCCCTAACAGAAAGCTCAGCTGAATAACTGGGCTGGAACAACATACAAGTGACAGCAGTAGTACAGCCTACAGTCTGGGATACTTAAAAATGGGTGGCAAATTCTTGCTAATACTGCATGAGTGCAAAGTGAACAGTCTGCTTCTTGACACAGAAAGGGTGTGGGATGAAAAGTGCTCACTAAAAAGTGTGGTGCACATTCTTGTGGGAACATGGGAGCAGCATAAATATTTGCTTTGGTTACAGTGTAGAATATTCCCTCTAATGATGACAAAGAGGTTGCATAAATTGAGATGGGTATTGTCATGAAATAGCAGAGTCTGTGTGTAACCTGAAGACTGAGATATTCTCTCAAACGCTAACTGAAGAAATGCTGGGAATCTCACTTCCCAATGTTCTGCCAAGACCTAAAGCTTTGCTTGCTTAATTGTATTTATGTACAGATAAACATTCATATAACATTCAAATAGTGTTTAGAGCTGAAAAGTTTCACTTTATGCAGATCAGTGTCTTAAAGATCTCTTGTGAATTGTGTTGCTGTGTTCAAGAACACAGCTGGCTCTTATCTGTTGGCCTCTATAATTCAGAGTGTATAGATTATAATGGGAAATGTTTTTGCTTTTTACATTTGTTTTGCCGATGTACATGTTATCAGCATACTGTGTATGTAGTACTTTATGTCTTAAAATACTATATACTGATAGGGCTATTAGTCTTACAACCTCTTGAATCAGCAGTTTCATCCCAGTTCTTGACACTTTCTATCACTTCTACAGTGCCATGAGAATCCTTGTGCTGACAAGAATTCAATAATTCTGCTGTTCAATTTGATTCTAGAAGGCCTGTGCTGTGCTATAAAGTGGAACATCTGACTTTTTTGTTGAATACAAGCCCAGCCTATCTCTGGTCCCTTCAGCTTGAAGACTAGCATCTGTCTTTCTTTTCCAGGGAAAGCAGTAGTTAAGTTTTGGTCCCAGCAGAACCAGGGAACACACTCTATGGTGGCAGTGCTCCTCCTGGTGTGCAGGTACACCCCAGTGCTGTCTGAGGCACTGTGATGTGTACATGGTGAGCACAGGACTGGTACTCTTCAGCCCTAGGCTCCATATTTAAGTATTAAGCAACTCCTATATGTAGCATTACAGGTGTGAGCCAATTCTAGGATACACAGGCCTTGCAAAGCCTTGTTCAACAGAGCTTACCATTTTTGTTCCATTTAATTCAGTGAGACAGGTGTGTGTTACAGACTTCACTGTAAGTGCTTGAAGCAATCTACTGTTCTTAAAATGATCTGACTTTGCAGGGCTAGTTGTGCAACCAGTTGTGTAAGAAGAGTAATCTAAATCTGAATCTCTAAAGCTAATTACTTGAAGCTTTGGTTAAGATGACTGTTTAATACTTTGGCTTTGGAATTAATGTTTGTCCTGGTCTTTCAAAATCCATTTGATTCAACTTTAGCACTGGTGTTTTATACCTTTACCAGAACTCTGTAGTTCTACTCATAATAGCAGGTGCATTATGGCTTCTTCTAGGCATCAACATCACTTTCTCAAGAGAATGAGAAATATACTTCCCAGCCTCTGTATCAGACAAGTTCACGTATTTCTGAGCCACTGATACCTAAAAAGATTGAAATTGCCCAGGTGAGCTATCACAAGTAATGTAAATATTTAAGTTGCTGAAATAGGCTCTAGACATGTCCCTTTTGACTCCTGTTTTGTGTAAATATTGGTGTTCTAAATCAACACTTCATTTTGCCATCTGCTCAGCTGAGGCCTAATGCTGGTTAATACTTTGTCTGGACAACTCAGTATTGTTCTAATCTGAAACATAATTAAGTTGGAAAGGGAAAAAATCAGACCCCCTAAATTTTATAAGTTCCTCCAGAAAGGAGAAGTAATTTCTAACATCAGCCAAAGAATCTTCTTTTACTAAATGGTACAGAAAGCATTCTGTGTATTCTTAGTGGTAGGGAAAAATACCTAATGTCTCTTTATTTGTGATATTATTCCAAAGAATGGTATGTATAGTAGCTCATAGATGCATTTCACTTAATCAGCAGAGACTGCCATAGAAGTACTGTTTGCTGAGGATGCACAGCAAGATTTGAAATTGTAAGCAAAAGCTATTTTGTAGCTCTACTATGTCCAAATGTCATCCTGTAGAAACTGCTGACTTCTGTCAGTCTAGGCTTTAGAACAAATTAACTGCTTCTGTTACTGCCTGATAATTATCAAGTGACCTTTCATTACATTTGTTCTTCCCCCAGGCAACTATTCCCCTCCCAAGTGAGCCACAGTCGCCATTGCCTACTTCAAGCACCCCCATGCCCTCAGTGCCACCAGCACAAAGCTTTCAGTCTCCTCCAGCAAGCAGCAGCTCTGTCACAATAACAGCAGCTCCCTTTCAGGCTATGCAGACTGTAAGTATGCAACACACAGAAAGAACTGACAACCATGTGAGTGACTTGGGACTACCACTGAGGAGCTGGCTCCTTTTGGAACAGTACAGAACTTGATAGGTCATTTTGTTTTAACAGTAAAATCTAGATTAGTCCTCTGATTCTCTTCAGAGGATGTCAGAGCTTCAGTTCTTCAGAACTTAAAACAGATCATCTAAGAACAAAGATCCTGGTTTTGCTCTGTATAGTGCCAAAAAACTAATACAAGGATATCTTGGTAGCCTTAAGGAACTAAGAGGGAGAAGTCAGGCCTGAAATCAACAGATTGATAGCAGTGCCCTAAATTAAGGTGAACTGCACTTACACTGCTCTTGGGAAAAGATTTCAAATACAACAGACTTTGTTGGAGAAAGGGAATCCTGAATATAGATGTTAGGCCAGAATGCTTTCAGAAGCCTGAGTTTGTCTTGTTATACTGTTAGCTTCAGTGGGGTAAAATTCAGTCCACTGGAATCCTGGAAAATGTGTTATTGGAAAACTGGTGTTGCTCATTATCCTAGGTTGTTCACAGGTGGTCAGTGTACATCTCTAGGAAATATACCACACAGTCTGAGATGTTCACTGCAAATATAGATGATGAGTAATGGTATATGGCCTGAAAAAATAGTATCAAACATTGCTACTTCCTGGTAATCTGCAGTGCAGGCTTGGAGAGGTTCAGAGGAAGGGTCTGTATTAAGTACAGAGAAGGCAACATTATTTACTCCTCTGTTACATTCTTCAGAAGATGACAGAAACATTGGTTTAATGTTTTTCTCAAAAGCAAGCTTTAGAGTCTCCAAAGGCATTCTCCATTTTAACAGAAGTACCAGTTAGTTCACAACTTGCTGGCCTCTGTCTTGCAGTACTGAGACTGATGTGGTAGGAACTGGTGGAGGAAGGTGTCTAATAGCCTTTCAAATCACAGGAGTTAACAACTAAAACTTCTGTGACATCCTGGTGTGGTCTGTAGTAAAATCACTGCAGTGACTTTTTCTGCTTGGTTTTCTGTATTTGTAGAAGAGGTTCAAGTCAAACCTACCTCAGAGGCACAGAATTGTGATACACATTACAGATGAAGCAACTTGTGGTAGGGAGGTGGTTTTTTTTCCTAAGCTGGATGTGTTTAGATTATGCTAAGTGGTTGGGTGGTGATTTTTCTGAAAGTGGAGAAATGGCAACATGCTGTGATTAAGGAATCCAGAGTCTTTTGGGAACCCAGTCTATAAGATAAGCATCTGTCATGGTATAAATATGGAGTCCTGGTCTCAGTCATTCTGGTTATGCCTGAACTTGCTGTCTGTGTTCAGAGTGCTTTGTTCATAACAATATTACTGAAAATTCACTTGAACTATTACCATGTTTTCAGAGACATTAAATGTCTGAGATTGCTCTTGGGATTTTTGGGGAAACCTGGCAAACATCTGTCACTAAGTCACAAGGATGTTCATTCCTCTTGTAGTGGTAGAAATCTCAAACTTTGCAGTGTAGGGTTTTCTTCTTCCCTATTGCTTAGATTCTCATTGCTGCCTGGAAAGCACAACCATTGGACTTGAGTAGATAAGTCAGGATGATTCCCTGCCAAATAGTGGTATCACTGACAGTAATGGAAGTATCTGATTACAGGGCCTTAAACATCCCATTGCTGCTGTTGTGCTTATGGAAGCTTAAAGGCAGGCTTGACCTGTAGCCCTAGTCCTTGATTTGAATTCCACCTGTAACCCTCACTGCAGGAAAAAGCAGACCACTTGCTACGCATTCTTCAGGGTGTGGGTGTTGACAGCCTGACTGCCCTCCCTTCTCAAATTCCTTTCAGGAAAAGGATAGCTTTGGATCACTTTATTTACCAGATGAAGTGATCAAAAATAAAACAAAACAGTTAGTGTTACTTTACAGTGGTTCAAAATTTATGCTCAACACTTCAGTATCATGAGGCGTTTCTGCTGCCTCTTAGTGGCAATACTGGGTGTCTTGACCCTGAAAAAAGTATTTTTCTTTTTTTTTTTAATTATAAGGCCATCTGCAAATGGCAAGAACTGTCAAGCTGTGAAGCTGTTTCTTCCATCATGTAGCTGTGGCTTTTGCCCAAGTCTGTCTTCACAGTGTTTATAGTCTTGTTAGATACACCTGTAGACTCAGTACCAGTACTGCTGTCAGCTCTTTATGTGAAATTTAGATCCTTTCAATCAAAAGAGATGTTGCCTATTTGATGTTGATATTAGTTGTCACTTTTGACAGCATTATTTCTGGTAATTGTGTTATTGGCCATAAAGTAGTACAGTCACTGGAATGACTGAAGTCTGGGTATTAGATTTAACTAGCAGTAGTATCTGCTCATCACTGTACTGCCCAGACTACAACATTTGAATGACAAACCTTGCTTAGGTTAAGTGTTTACTCTTGGAGAATGTTATATGAGTAGGAAAGATGAAGCTCCATTTACTGAAGGGGCAGATGATGTCTGGTATGGTTTTTGAGTGGATAGCAGTGTTACATCAGGTTCCAAGACATGCAGCTGTAGGACAGGTAGTCAGTGGATTTCACAGAGGATTTCCCATAGAAGGACAATAGCTTGTTGTATGGTAATTGTTCTGCTGACAGAGTACAGTAGCTATGGCCAATCAAGCTGTTCCTTGGGTAGTAGCTCCATAAACAGGAGTGTGTTCTGTGAGTTTACTGAGAGGGAAAAGGATGGGTTTCTGTATGATGTTTTTGGTTATTTCTAAGAAACAGCTGGTGTTCTAGAAATAAGCTAAAAAGCATGTGGATTCAAACCACAGCATGGCAGGATGGTGGCATTAGGCAGGGATGTTAGCTGGTAGTGTTAAGGACTTGTTTTCAAATATGTTGTAGGTGTTTAAAGTGAATGCACCACTGCCT
>NW_005054326.1:5883590-5895613 GCF_000277835.1 Geospiza fortis | reverse complement strand
TATAACCAGAGTTTCTCCACAGCAAGTACACAGACTCCTCCTCAATGCCAGCTGCAGTCTTCTCATGTTGCAGAACAAACCTCTCTTTCACAAGAATCTCTGTCTTCAGGTGAGAACTGCACTTGCATCTGTGTTTCAAGTAGTCTTTCAATATGTTCAGTTTATAATAGTATTTAAATTCATTATCATGTGCTGTGAATACTCCTAACCCAGTGAAATTCCTAACAGGTGCTACATAAATGTCTAATATTAGGCATACATCAACTCTAATGTAGTTGATGGTGTAAACTTAATTTCAAAACTGCTAGCAGGATGAAAGGCTGGTTCAAACTTGTTTCTATATTAGATGAACAGACTGTTGTCACTAATATGCCTGAATTTCCCAGTAGGTGAGAAATTCAAATATGTGGTGATACTTGCCAGTCAAACAATTATTTGCTTGGAATAGTAGCAATGATGAAATACTCTTACTTGGAACCATTAATTTGGTTTCTGCTAATAGTGCTGTCAGTGCTGGGAGCTGCTGAATGCTAAGTAAGAAAGCTGGGATAAGTTTTCAGTCTGACCTGAGAAATACTGAGCTAGTAAGGGGTCTTGAGCTGTTGCATTCAACAAAAACCTGACTTACTTGATGTTCAGGTAGTGCAAGAGGTGGGTTTGTATAGCTAACACTAAATTTGACCTGAAACTAGCCCCTAAATGTCTTGAGGTTTTAGGATGAAAGCAAGTGACAACTAGGGATCTGTATTTATAAGGCAATCTAATGAAATGGCTCAAGGTCATTTACAACTGCTGTTGTTCTGCCAGAGTGATTTTCATAGGTCTTAGACTAGAAACAGACTGATAGTGTGTGTAGTCAATGAGACATAAAGAACAGTGTATCAGTCAGGAAAGCATGTTTAGCTTCAATGTTCCTTCTCATCACTGAGACTATGTGTGATAAGCCTTCTGGATTTCTTTTTTTGTGGAAAATCATAATTTTTTCATTAGCCTTGGGCAATGGCTCTGCACACACTTCACACAGGGGTTTATAGTGTTGTTCTGGATCAATTTTAAGCTTTTTTGATTGAAATAAAGCAGGGTCTTGTGGAAATACACTCATGGTTGCAAGGTTTGTGTTTAAAGCTAACAACTCACCCTTGTGAGTGAAAAGCATTCTTGAATACATCTTGCTTGGTGTTGAAGGGCCTAGTATATGGTAGGAATATCTATTGAAGAGACTGAACCCAAATATCTGCTTCCCACAGTTATTGCTATCTAGGTGTGATGGAGTTTGTCTTACTGTTTCAAGGGGTGTCAGTACTGAGGTGACCTAGTTTATCAGCAAAAATTCTTAATCAAATGTTGCTTGATTTTAACCTAGATTGGTTGTTTTCATGCTGCTGGCAAGCTTGTTCTCACCTGTGCGACTGACTCCTGTTGAATGCATTAGGGGCTTGCACTCGGAGCCTGTGCTGTCTCCAGTAGATTTTAACAAGCAAAGGGAATTTTTACAAAATATTTTTACAAAACAAAGGGAAAGATTCAATCACTTAAATGAAGTAATGAAAGGGCAGAAGAGCAGACTATTCAGAGCAGCTTAATTGGTCTCTGAATGTCCTATTACTGCTCTTGCTTCTGTGTGTGGTAACTTACTGCAGTTATAAAAAGCTTTGACTTATCTGTGCCTTCTGTTTTAAGCAGTGAACTATCAACCTGATGGAGCTGTTCCTGTTAGCAATGGTAGCCTTGCCTTTTATCCAGCACAGGCTAATGTTATTCCCAGACCCCCTCAGCCTTACCTCAACACTCGTGGGTCTGTCAGAGGGTCTGCTAGAGGTGGAAGGTCGCTGGCTAATTCCTATCGCCCCCCTGGTGGGTACAAAGGTATGTCTTTGTTTACTATCATCCTCAAGAAGATCTAATCTCCTGCCAGTAAATGTGATTTAACACAACACAGTATTAAATTCATGTTCTGTATGTGAAATGTCTCAAAACAAGACTTTAAGGGCGATGTGCAGAGAATGGGGCCCTCTGTTGTAGAATTTAAGGAAGTTCATTCTAACTTTTATTTGTGGTCCCTGTGCTTGATGTCAGGCCAAATGGCAGAGCAATTTCACAGCTTGCCTAAGTATGAAGATAGAAACTTTCACTAAAAGGTTATTAGATTACTCATGTGGACTTTTCTGTTGGCAATTTCATTTGCTGTTCTGAAATTTTACCAACTTAATTTTTTCTCTTGGCATCTTGCTAATAAACTGGGCAGGCCAGTTTCCTCTTCACATACCACTTACTGTGTTTGTGCAAAATAAGGTATTTTTTGCTTAGCTCTGCTCACTTTAATATTACCAGCAGAAACCAGGATGGGGGAGAGGCTCCCATTAGTGAAGAGCCCTTCTAGACAAACAACAAACTGAAGAGTTTTATGAGGAAGCTTATTTGGTCTCTGCAGAGCAGTTTTTCTTTGGTTGCTACCTGAAGTACTTTAGAGAGTTTCAGCAGACTTTAAGCAGTTACTAAATTAAGGCTGTTGGTAGCTACCAGCTGCAGGCTGTGGCCTTTTCCCCTTTGAAGTGAAGGGCACTTAGTCTGTGATAGGTGCTTCAGTTGTTGGGCTGACGAACATGTACCAGATGATGAGTTTTATAGTTCTGACTTAACAGCAGTCCTGGGTTTGGTTGTGTCTGGTATGAAATTACTTGCAGCTCTGCTTTGGTAGTTAAATAATAGCTTAAGTTAACAGCTGAAGAGGCAAAATATTATAGTAGCCCCTAAATGTATACCAGTAATAGCTCAGTGTATCTAACAGAAAAAAAGTGTTTCTTAATCCCATTGCTGGATTTAGCAAGCTTTTCAGCTGTTCTGTGCCATCCCATTAGTATCACAGGCAATGGATAGGGACTGATGTTAATATTTTTAAATACAGAATTTTGATGTAGCCATAGTATGTAAGTTATGAGTAGCTAATGAAATGCATTTGTTATAGGAGTAGCAAGGTTCCTATTCAATTCCAAATTCAAGAATAGCTCTGTCACTGCATAACTTAATGTACATAATTGCCAAAAAAGATCTGTAGTTACATTCTGGACTTGTACTGTAAATCAAACAGTAAATGATACTGAATAATCAACTTTATTTGAACAGGTTTTGATGCTTACAGAGGTTCACCTTCATTAACCAATGGCAACTATGGCCAGCTACAGTTTCCTGGTAGAGATTATGCTGGAATGCCATATTCTCAGAGGGTAGGTATTGCCTTATTTCCAGTAGCCTTCCACTGTATAGGAGCCAAATCTTCTAACATGGTAGTTTTTCATTAACAGGTGAACTATTACTTACAAGTTAGAGGTTAGTTTTGTTTCACAGACAAACCCTTTTATGGAATGGTAGACAGCAGCTGAAATAAGTCAGTTCAGACAGGTAACATCTCTGTATGACAGGTTGATTTTAGTCTGAAATGAATCTTTGAAATGCAACAGATGGTAAATTACATAATGTATGGGTCCAGTCTATTATTTTAAAGGAGTTGGTTCACTAAAATGCCTCTGTAATGTAAAATAATGTACTCCTAAATGAACTGGCTGAGAATGTGGCTAGGCCAAAACCCCAAAAATAATTAAAAAAAAAAGTTAAGGAGGCAAAGGTTCCTGGTGTGAGGCAGGTCTGTCAATGTCTTCTGTGCAGGCTCATGGACTTAGAACAGACTTGAGATTTAAGGGTATTGCTCAGTAACCTCAACTGTTCAGAAGCTAACTTGCTACAGCTGCCATTAAAATAGGTCTTTAATTTCATACAAGCTATTATAATAAGTAAATTTTCCATAAGTGTTTATCTGCATCTTGTTTCTGAACTGTCATTGTATTTTAGAGATGGAATTAATTGTGAAAAAGTGTATTGCCTCAATTGAGTTCCGATTTGCTTATAGCCATAACACTTCTCTTTCAGGATGTCAATTACCAGCAGTGCTATAAACGAGGTGGGATAAGTAGTGGTCCTCGAGCAAATTCAAGAGGTAAGGCCAGCACCAGCCCCCAGTGGTCCAGTGTGTGTTAGGCATTGCAGCTGGGGTGTCACTGGGAGCAGTGCGAAAAGCAGAACAGGATCCCTCACCTGACAGATTTGAGCTTGGTGAAAGCTAACCAAGCTTAGCTGGAGGCTTCAGCGCTGTTCTTCCACAGCATTGCACAGCAGAGGATTTAATTTCACTATTTTTAGTCTGGGGTCTTCATGTCAAAATTTTGACACAGTTGTACATTATTGAACTTCACAAAGAACTTGGCTAGGAAAAAACAGCAGTTCCCTTTGTTAAGGGAATAAGCACTGGGTTTCTCCCCTCTAGTGTGTAGTCCTCCCTTATCCTGGGTAGGCTATCAGATCACAGAGACTTTGTAAAATTTTTTCTATGAAAATGTATTTAGTAATACAGGTGTACTTTGTACTTCCATAGTGGAGTATAAAACCTAAAGAAATACATAAGGCTAGTTCTGTCCAAGCATGAATAGCATGTGTTTTGAAGAGTTGGAAACAAGATTGTTTGTACTGTATGTGCTGGAAAAATATGGACTTCAGTGCTACAGGTGAGAAGTGAGATGAAGAGTAGCTGTAGGTCACTATTTTAGAGACTAAAGAGAAATTATAGTGTATTGTAGAAGCTGTTTTAGGATAACACAGGTCATATCCTAGCTTGAAGGACAGAATATATTTTAGAAGATAACTAAATAGGAGATGATGGTGGATTAACAGCTGATGAAAGTACTCATTAGCATTAGGATCTCACAGCAACTCCACTTATTTTAATGTCTGTCTTAAGGTGTTGTTTTCCAGTGGAAATAACAATGCTTTGCAGCTTGACTGTGACTGGTCTAAATTTCTCAGATCTAATAAGATTTTCATTCTACACCCTTTTAACTTGGATATTTGGAAAGATTAACAGCCTTATTTTGGGGAGTGAGGTGCAGAAGACTTAAAAGCAGCACTAGTTTGTCAGACTTAAAATATTCTAGACAAGGTCTATGAGAAATGCAACTGCAGAAGAACGGTGTTGAGTAACATGAAGTGAAAATTGAGGTCTTGAAGATAACTTGCCTCTAACTTTGTCAGTGCTTTCAGCAGTTACATTTTATTTCTTCTCAGAAGTTAGCATATGCTTTTTAAGTTGACGTATGATACACTAAAGCAAAAATAATTACAACCTGCTGCCCTCAGAAGTAATTGTTTATAGTTCAGTTATGTCTCATCCTGCTCAATGCAAGTGTGATGAATGTGAGCCAGCTTCAAAGTTCTGTTTTCACTGGGGTCCTTTGACAATTTGCTGTGGCTCAAAGATCAATCTGCTGCAGAACCTGTACACTTGCTGCTTAAGATGATGCCCACAGGCTTAAGGGTATCTGTCTGTTACAATACTTACTGCTGCTAATGGTTTTTAACAGCAGGGTGGAGTGACTCCTCTCAGGTGAGCAGCCCAGAACGAGACAATGAGACCTTTAACAGTGGGGACTCTGGGCAGGGAGACTCACGCAGCATCACCCCTGTGGACATGCCAGTGACCAGCCAGGCCGCCACCATCCTGCCGGTGCACGTCTACCCGCTGCCGCAGCAGATGAGGGTCGCCTTCTCCGCCGCCCGAACATCCAACCTGGCCCCTGGAACTCTGGACCAGCCCATTGTGTTTGACCTGCTGCTCAATAACCTTGGAGAAACTTTTGATATTCAGCTTGGGAGGTTCAACTGTCCAGTGAATGGTACCTACGTCTTCATCTTCCACATGCTGAAACTGGCTGTTAATGTCCCTCTGTACGTGAATCTCATGAAGAATGAGGAGGTCCTTGTGTCAGCCTATGCCAATGATGGGGCTCCTGACCATGAGACAGCCAGTAACCACGCGGTCCTGCAGCTCTTCCAGGGAGATCAAATCTGGCTACGGCTGCATCGGGGAGCCATCTATGGAAGTAGTTGGAAATACTCCACCTTTTCGGGATACCTCCTTTATCAGGACTAAAATCCAGTGCAATGTTTACAAAAGAGCTGCTCCAAACACCTTGGTGAGGGGGGTGGGACTAGCTTTGCACTTATTACTGACTTTATAGAGGATATGTGGTTCCATTATTGGTGGGAAATGGTGGTCCTGTTTTGCAAGGTGAAATCATGGAGTTGGGGTACTGAATCAGCACTAATTTGGCACTTTATCAGTTGTGATGTAGCCTTGCTAATAAAGCTGTGAATGTATATTGTTTGCACTTACCCTAAACTGTATTAATGTCCAGCTTACTACACTATTGATTGCCTCAAGTATGGGCTATTCACAATGCCTTGTTGTGCCTCAATAAAACAAGTTAATATGCATTTTAGTATTAATCTTGCCCGTGGTTTTAATTTTAAGACACATCACTGACATTTTTCCTGATGTGGGGTGTACATGAATATCACATAGAACTGGTCTCCTGGTTTCAATAATTTAAGCTAATTTGTATTTACCTGGGATTGTTTGTTTAATTCCTGCTTAATGCCATTCTCAAGAATGTTACCTTGATCAAAATGAATTCAAGATTTAGCTACCTTTTTTTCTTTCTAAAGGTCAAGAAATTACCTGAAAGGTCAAGAAATTCCAAGTGCAATGATACATACTTCATTAGAACTACTCCTTTTAAATACGTATCCTGTCAAAATCTAGCATGGTCATCATAGCATCAGTCCTTCAGAAGTGAAGTAGTTGAAATTCTTAAACCTGCAAACAGTCACTCAAAGGGCTGGCTTACACTGTTATTCAGCTGCAATATATTTTAAAGTTGAATTCAACTTTATGAAGCATAAATGTGTATGGCTTCCTCCCTGCATGAGACTTGAATCAGATTTTAATACAGGTTATTTCCTCATTTCAGAGAACTGCTGAGGAACTTGGTATTTGTAGTTGAAGCCTGGTGCTTGCATTTTACATCAAACCTGAACACAAATGGTAGGAAGTGTTTCTGAAATCCCTTTCTTAAAGCTCTTGGGGTTTTTGACCAGCCTTCAGCACTCCTGTGGCCTGAGAACTGAACAGCCACGATGTATGTCCTTGTCTAAGCTGCTGTGTCAAATACTATAAATAGTTTCAATGTTTAAAATGGTAATATTGAACTAGTAAGAAGGTAGGTCAGTGGCTCTCCTTTCAAAAGCTTCAGTAAATTGTTTTAACAGTAGAAAGCACTTGATCTGAGCGTACTAAATTAGCCAGTGCACAAGCCTGACTGGTATATCTAAGGCTGAAGCAGAACTATGCAGAGTGAAAGCAGCTATCTGCTTATTTAAATAAAAGTAAGAACCTAAACGGAACAAATTTCAGACCTGGTATAAAGCTGCTGTTTCTTGCTAAGTGGTTTCACAGCTTCCAACTTCAGTTTGCCCTTGTTATCATGCAGATGCCAAAACCAGTCTGGCATGGCTTCATAAAGTTACTGGCATAAAGATCTTGTTCCAAGCTCAGCTTTCTTTTTCATACAGATTTTGAAGGTGCTCATATTTCAAGTATGGGTTTAGCAAATTTTGAGAGAAGTTGAGGTAGGACAACTTTGGGAAACCTAGTTTTTAACATGACAAAAATGTCAAGCCTTAACTATTGTACATTAAGCCTGTATTTTGTATTTTAAAACGGGCTAGTTTTTACTTTAGTCCACAAAAAGGCTTCTTTCTAGAACAGCCACTACAGAATAAGTGGCAGTTTAACTTGATAAGAGGTAAATATTCTAGTTTCAGAGCTGTATCTTGTTTAAGATACATTTGTACATTCCTAGCTAAAAAGAGTACACAGTTACAACCAGAATTGTGCAGGTAAGATGAAATAGAAAATTTAATTATACAATTCCTTGACCATAGGTTATGTAATGGATGTCTTTTTAAGAAAGTTATTGTTTTTAGGCTTTAGCCTGAATCACAATAATCTCTACAGTAGTAGCTGCTTTAAAATGTCTGGCTTTGTCCTGCTATTTTTATTTGAAAAGAATACGCAACTTGGAGAAGTCTCATCCCTTAGAATTACTAAAAAAATACAATTGATTTGTAGGTTTCATACATACAATATTTTTAGCTAGATCTGTTGATTTTCACTGTGTTTTTAGTCAGCTGGGAATGCAGGTTTTGCTAATCTCTGTTACCAAAAGGATGGTAAGTACAACTGAGCAGGTACTGTCCTAAGGAAGGCTTCAGAATAGAAGGAACTCAAAAGGCTGTAACAACCTTAAATGCTAAGACTGTTTAAAACAACTACAGAAGACAAGCCAAGCACCTTTTCCCCATACCCATAGCTGGCCAAAATCCACTGGTAGAAAATTGCTATTCTGATCTCCAAAATACCTAAAAATATTATGTCATATAATTTTTCCATGATGATAAACACTAGGGTAGGGATATCTCATTATGCTTCTAGACTAATAATTGTTTTTGAAAGCTTCTCAAAGGACTTTAGAATATTTCAGTACATTTTCTACTGACACAGTTTGTCTAGTCAGTATGTCCAGACCAATGACCTATTTCTTTATTCTGCTTCTGGGCAAAGCATTTAACAGGTGAGTTTCCCAACCTGGAAATACTTTACTGTGTA
Organism: Geospiza fortis; assembly: GCF_000277835.1. Taxonomy (NCBI): domain Eukaryota; kingdom Metazoa; phylum Chordata; class Aves; order Passeriformes; family Thraupidae; genus Geospiza; species Geospiza fortis. The sequence continues at coordinate 5,887,059 of NW_005054326.1, read as the reverse complement.
GTTTTCATGTAAATACTGTCTGACAGTGTAAGTTGTATTTACATTTCTTTTTCCTCAGTAATTGTTAAATGAAGTTGATTGAATAATTTCATTAGGAAAAATGCCTTCACTATGTAAGGATTATAATTGATCTAATTAAACATACAAAAGGGCATCATCATTCTGCTAAATTTCCTATTGCTGTGCAAATTAGATACCGCCTAAATTCTCTCTGATTTACTTCTCTCATGCAGCCTGCTGAAGATAAACTTTAAAGGTAAGAAACACTATGTTTTCATAGGGAGTAAATTTCTGTGTTTCCTTCTCTTGACATCAGTGAAATATTGGAACTACACTGAAATGGGAGACTGGAATGGTTTGGCTGGGAGAGAGTTAATTTTAATCAAAGTAACTGGTATGGGGCTGTATTTGGATTTGTGACCAAACAGTTTTGATAACTCAGGGATGTTTTGGTTGTTGCACAGAGTGAAGGCCTTTTCTGCCTCTGACACTGCCCCAGCAGTGAGTGGGGAGCACAAGGATTTGAGAGGGGTTAAAGCCAGGACAGCTGATCCCAGCTGACCCAAGGGATACCTCAGCCCACATGATGATGATGATGATGTACTTAGCAATACAAGCTGGGGGAAGAAGGAGGAGAGTGGGACATTTGAGTTATGGTGTCTGACATCCAAAGTCACCGTTCCATGTGATGGAGCCCCTGCTTTCCTGGAAATGGTTGAACACCTGCCTGCCAATAGGAAGTGGGGAATGAATTCCTTGCTTGGCTTTGCTTGAGTTTCTGCTTTACCTGTTAAACTCTTTATCTGAACCCACAGGGTTTCTCACTTTTGCCTTTTCAGCTCTTTTCCCTGTCCCATTGCAGGGGGGAGTGGCTGTGTAGGGCTGAGCTGCCTGCTCAGGGGAGGTTCAACTGTGACAAAGGCTCTCTTAAAGTTTTCAGAATTCTAACAGATTTGTGACTTTTGTGGGGTTTTCCCCAGGTCATGGAAGTGAGGGGAGACAATGAATAATCTCCCACCACTGCCATGGCTGACTTCCTGCAGCTAAGGAACCCTCCATCCTGCAGGCTGCAGTGGTGGTGTCACTGCCCTGTCCTGCTGGTTAAGTTTAGGTGCCTCTTCCTCCCTGACCACTTTGTTATCTACAGCTACTTCAACAAACCAGTCAGAGAGGGAGATGCTTTGGAATTTTAACTCTGATCAAGGGCTTGTGTCTGGAGAATTGGAATACATTTATCTGCTAGCTCTTTATTCAACCCATAAATGTCTTGTGGAGGATATGAAAAGTCTGTTGTGTATTATAATTAGACAGATGCAGTACCATAACCAGCATATGAAAAGTCTGCTAAGTATTATAATTAGACAGATGCAGTACCATAACCAGGTAAAAATGAATTAACCTTAGTCACACACTTGTTCACAAGTCTCTGATCCACTTAATTTTCACCCAACTATAAACAATTCTGTTAAGAATGCAAGAAACCTTAGGCATTTGTATTTGTGGATTGAATGTTTCCTGGCAGTGTTGTACTTGAAAAAATAATATTGTGAAGTCCTAATCTGGCTGGAAATGATTAGTTCACAGCTTTTCCACAGCTGGCACTTTCTACAGCTTTTGGGCCCTAGAGTAAGGTTTGAGATGTGGTTGGTATGGAAGGCTTTATGCAAAGTACATATCCAATCACTTCAGTGATCATTAGTTATAATTTAGTCATTAGTTCACTACAATGAAATAAAGCCTGCTTTGAGAACAGTGGTTTGCTTTCAGACTGTAGCACATCACACAGAGGAATGCTGTTCTCTTTGTCATGCTTTTTCAGGATTGTCTGTTATTAACTACAACTTACAATCAGGTGCTGTCCTAAAGGCACTTGGTTGGCATGAAAAGAGAGGGGCTGTTCCATTCCTTTAAGGATCTTCTGGTTTTAATTGGTATGTTTTACATCACTAGCTCTGCAGAAGTCCTTCAATAAATAAATGTAGTAACTTCTAAGCTCACCTACCACGGATGAATACACAGAAATTGAATAAAACAGAACTGCTCTTAAACAGTCCATAACATGGTAATTTGGGAAAAGGGAATAGAGATACACCACTGCAAATCCTTTAAAGCAATTTGGATTTGCTATTATATGGAATCCAAGATTTTTTAAGTGGGCTGTTTTCCCTGGACAATTTCTTACCTTAATCAAAATGGGTCAGCAACAAACAATTAGCATAGTTAATAATATGTACACTAAGTTTTTACACTAACATTGTTTTTGTTTGATTTTTATGATTACTGAGCATACTCCCATCTCCTTTTAAGAAGAAAGGGAAAGATCAATGGAAGTGCCTACAATTTCTTGCTAGATGCCTGCATCCCAGGTGAAAGGAAAGATAATGATCAGGTGTTCTGCAACACTTCAAAAGGTGATGAAAACCACAAGAGAGTGAGTGCACCATCTCCCCGTGCCAGGTAGGTGCAATTTATTGTGACAGCTGGATTCCTTTTTAATTAGAGGCAAAGGTACTAAGGGACATTTTTAAAGTTATTAGTAAATCACTATAGCGCCAGATGCTTTAAGGTTTTGGTTTATACTGCAATTACAATGAACAAATGACATATTGTCCAACTGTATTATTAAAACACCTATATAATGGGATGATCTTGTAATTGCTGTTGTGTTTCACTCCTCCTGAGCACAGCAGTCTTTCTGTTCTTCCAACCAGTTAATCGTGTCTCTGGTTTGTATATATTATGTGAAACATGACCTGCAGAAGTAACCAAAGGATTTGGCTCACCAAAACCACATTAGTCAGAGGTTTTTCTGGTCCATTTACCTTAGAGAGACACCTTTGACAGACATATTTCTTACACCTGCAGAGATGCTTAAATCTTCCTTTGGTTCACTAGCATGTTCTAGGATTTAAGGGGAGAAATAATAGGCAAGAGGTGGAGAATCAGGGTGGGGCAGGAGTTTTGAAGAGTTGAAGTTGGTGTTTGTATATTCCTGACAGCCTGAGGGGTAAGCATCTGCCACCCCCTCTCACACACAAACAACATTAAGATAAGCAAACCCTTTTCAGGTTCTACTAATCTACATGATGATGGGGACAAGTATCACACAGAAACCTGCTCAGAAGCAGAGTAGGAATTATGACATGTGATCCAACTGTGTGTTTTAGTAAACTCCTTGCAGAAAATTTCTGTCTTCCTGGATGCTGTCAGTCGTTCTAGTGCAGGGCACCTGGATAAGTGTGACCAGCGTCACTTCTCCTCCATGGACCTGACTTCATCATCTCCTTCGGTCCCCGTGCTCTCACTCTTCATTCTTGTCCCGCGGGATAACAAATACAGAGCGCCCAAGCCTGGCATGAAAGCTGAAACGCTACCTAGAAAAACAGAGCAAACTACTAAGAAAGAAAAATGGGATTTTTAAATCCTGATTTAAAGATAACCCTTGCAGGGCGCGGCGGGAGCCGCCCCC
>NW_005054326.1:5846247-5883102 GCF_000277835.1 Geospiza fortis | reverse complement strand
GGTGCTGGAGGGGATGACATTGCTGTGGCCCCGGCTCTCACGGGACGGGCGGCAGTGACGCTCGGGGGCGCGTTCTGTGCCGTCCGGCCGCACGGCGAGGGGAACTTGGAGTAAGGAGCCTTAGGTTTCGTGGGCAGTGTGTGTCCTGGCATCCTGCAGTTAATCATAGAGTTACAGAACATGCAGAGTTGGAAGGGACCCGTCAGGATCATCGAGTCCAGCTCCTGGTCCTGCTGCCCAGCACCATCCCCAGCAATCCCACCATGAGCCTGAGAGTGTTGTCCAAACACTTCTTGAACTCTGTCAGGCTTGGTGCTGTGACCGCTTCCCCGAGAAGCCTGTTCCAGTGCCCAGGCACCTTCTGGGGAAAAACCTTTTCCTAGAGCAGCGGCAGTATGCACTGAATGAAACTGTGACCCCAACCTTTGAACCTTTGAGAAAAGAGAAAGTTCCCCTGTGCAGCATTAATGAAACTTTAATTTCTATGCTTTGATGGAATATTTGATCAATTCTCTTTGAGGATTTGGGGTTTTTTGGTTGTGTTGATGTGTTAGCAAAATAGTCAGTGAGAATTGGTTGTCAGGAATTATGCTATTCAGGATTGCTCCTCCAGCTTAGTTTTATATTTAGGCAACTTAAAACTCCTTCTGAATTAGATATAGCTAATCCTTTCTTTAGCAGTTGGTAAATTCCTTTAGTAAATCAGTGGATTAAGTGCTGGGCGCTGAAAATGCTCTTGTGAATATTGAGATAAGGATGCAAGGCTTTTTTTCTCTTTTTGGCACAGTTACTTTAAAAACGCATCAGTATCTGTTTTTATCCCTACTGTTAAGGGCTGAGAGGGAAATGACAAATATTTGTAAGCAGCCTGTTGCACAGCAGTCTAAACAACAATACAGACTACTGCTGCTACAGTGCTCTGTTCAGAACAAAGAGGCAGCTCCTGGGTTCCTGGGTCCTGCTCCTAACGCTGTCATCACCAGTAGGTACTGTGAAACTCAGGAACAGTCCTGAAAGCATTTTAAGACTGAGAGCTGTAAAATGTTCTGAGTTAAAGTGATGGATAGTGCAGTTCTCATGAAAGACACAGGTTTTAGATTCAAGAGTGCAAGCAGACTTACTGAGAACAGGTTGAGATGCAGAATTTTCTTTCAAAATACTTGATGCGTTTTCTTTTTTCTAACTATTATGAAGAATGAATCCTGGAATCAAGACATACCTATTTTTGTGCAGGCTTCCTGTTACTAGGTGAAGCGTGATGTATCTGACAAAATGTGCTGATGCAGTGCTGGGTTTGACATGACTCTAGATGAGAGGAACAAAAGTGCTCCCTGAGCAATGTTGCTCAAGTGGGGCTTTGACATCTTGAAGCTTTTTAGTGCTTTTGAAGCAAGGCTTCAAAGCAACGTGTCAGACTCCCCTCCCGTGTATCTGATGGTAGTGTTGACATGTCCCTGTGTTCCTGCAAGGGCTGGAATCCAGGTGCTGCTCTAGCATTTATCTTGGTCTAGCAAAGGGACCAATCCACCAACCAAACACAAAATTCTCTGTCAATAAATACCTGAGGTGGTGATAGAGCCCTTGGCTGAACAGCATAGGAGTCACCTTTGCTCTGTGTCATAGTTACAGGGATGCTGCTCTTGAGACAGGTTCAGGGGTGCTGAGGTAAAACTTGCCTGTGTGAGCTCATCTGCAGTGTACAATTCAGCTTTGAGTCCAGGCAGTGCCATGAACTTCCCAGACACTGCAAATCCTACTACTGCACCAGGACAATGCCTGTCTGTAGGCACCCCAGTGCTGTACCAGTACAGAGTCCTTTAGAACAATATCCTAATAGTCCTGACTCCAGTTTGCTTACAGTGTCAAGCATGGGGAATAGAGTTTACATGAATGAAAGCTTTTCTATGTGTAAGAAATCCCAACATGTTTGAAAATGCTTCTTTGTCCTCTGTATGTTCCTGCACCTGCATAAAGATACACCACCCAAATCAATGAATTTGCTGTGTGCCTCCTGGATTATCACCTAACTGCATTCAGAAATGGAATTGGGATTCCTTTTTTTTTTTTTTTTTTGTCCTTTTTATATCTATTAGAAGGCTGCCTGTGAATTTTCTTCCTCTTGCAGCTAGAAACAAGTGTTGGTTTTCTGCCAACATTTGTTTATGGTCTGTTTATATCCATTTATACCAATCTTACTTCAGGTTTCTTGGTACCCTCTCTGACAGCTTTGTCAAAGGCTGATCCCCTAGAAGCCTGTTTTTCTAGCCTTAGCAGGCTATGTTTCCTTTGCCATATCATAAAACTGAATTTATGAAATCTAGGAATAGGAGCACAGCTCTTCTCTGAACCAGTTTCCCTTTGAAATAATCCTTTTTGTGGAGTCTGGTCATTTGTGTTTGCAGTGTTCCAGAAAGTCTTGTGCTCAAAGCTGCTGATGCCTCATTAAATGCTAAATCTACAATTATCTTCTTTATGTCCAACATCTACATATTTCTTACCACTCTATATACCAAAGTCCCTTGATCCTTTTAGTCTGTTGTTGTTCTTCACTCACAAACCTCCAGTTTTTAGGAGAAGTTCTTAAGTCCCTCACTGTGTATTTGGCCTCTTACCCAACTCCATTTTTGTTGGTGCAGTTCTATAGATCATTCAGTTCTTAGTAGGATTTTTCTGATCTTTCTCCTTGGTTGATGCTACTTTGAAATCATTAACAAACTTCACTTCTCTCTGTGATCTGAACACAACTGTAAGTGTGGGATTTATTTGAAATCTGATTCTTGCTAAACTGGAGCAGTTTCCTGCCAAGTCAGTGTCTATCTCATGTAATTTCTGCCATTTCCCTTTTAGCCTCTTGGGTTTCTAAGTGTGCATGTCTTTCCTTCCCCCTATTTTTCTTTTGCTTCCCTGCCCTGCCTTTTTTTAATTCAGCTCTGTAATGTAATTAGAGTGCACTTGATGATTGTATTTATCACTCCCACTGTTCTTAGTAGAATGGTTAGTTGTCATACCAAGAAATGGATTCAGTTTCTGTGCATCATTTGTCAGTATCTGTTCCAGGCTATTACTCCTGTTACATCTGTCTCTTGGACTTCGAGGACTTTTGCTGGGTTCATTTATTTATTTATATTATGGTTATATACTGCTTTCATGTGCCAGTTCTTGGAGTGCTGTGAACGTACAGAGTCATTGTAATTCCAGTTCAGATAGGATTCCCATATAGGTTTTATACATTAATTTTCAGTGGCCCAACATGCTGTAACACATCCCTTTGGCTTGTAGCAAAGGAGAAAACAAGAACTCAGTTGCAGAAATATAGCTGGGCTTTTAAAATATTGAGTAGGAGTTACATAATTTGGCTTTGACAGCAACTGAGTAGCAGTGCTGGAAGAAGTGTGAAAAGATTACCCAAAACCAGAAGAATCCAGAATAAAGTTTGGCTTCCTTCCATATCTTTCCACATCTTTGTTGAGCTGTCTGCTATAGTAGGCATGGATCTTAAGGCTACTCTGTAAGTGCCAGTGAGCACTTCATGATACCTAGAGGGAGAAATCTGAGACCCATTTTAGGAGGAAGTTGACTTGGATAATTAAAACTTATGTGGAAAGTGAAGTTTCTTTGATACTGGGTGAATTTGGCAGCAGAACCCATACAGGAAAGAAATTCAGGTGGGTTCTTACACGAGCTTATTTTAACTCTGTGTGAGAACAGTGTTTTCCCCACCCTACACAGTATCTTTGCATATAGGCAGGGAAAGAAAAAAGTATCTTTTGAAGTTCTGGTTTGTTTTAACAATGGTCTCTGACTGACAGTGTAAAAAAACAAGAGTGAAAATGCTATTAACTGCAGAAATACTCCTAAGTTTGCCAGTGGAATTTCTAAGTATTCATTTTCAGTACACAGAAACAGAAAATAAGACTTGGTAAACCAGGTAGCTGAGCATTTGGATCAGATGTATTTAAGCCTTGAAATTATCTTTGTAAAAAGTTCATTTCTCATTAATTCAAAGTACAAATTTCTTCTGTGTGTTTGTTTTTGCAAACAGAGATGCAGTGCTTTGTTTTTTCAGCGATTTTTATGTGCCATACTTGTATTCAGAGGTGTAGAAATGATGTTTAGTACTGGTGGAGGAGGATGATCTGAGCTTGCAGAATGTGAAGGAAGGCTTCCAGATTTCCCATACCCATTGTGCTAGGGTGTCCTGATGTTTTGCAGGGGAAGAAGCACCTTTCAGTGCCATTCTGCACTCGGGCACTGTGGTTGCCATCAATACAGTGGGAAGGTTGCTGACTCTTGTGATTCTGGAGCAATTATGGCCTTTGAATGTGACAGCAAGCAAAACACAAGAATAATGCTTCATGAAATGAGTTTAGCAGTGTATGATGTGTGAGAACCTGGGAGCCAAATATGAACATTAGACGTGAGAAGTAATTTGCTTCAGTAGGATCCATTTGGGGAGACTTTAATGTAGTTTTTGCTTCTTATCTCTCCTTATATTCTGGCCCTTTACAAGTGATGGTCTTCATCTTGATGTTTTTCAGTGGCCCACCTGAGGCTCACTTGTCTGTCATATGTTCTGTACCTAATCAAATGGAAGAGGAGATAGGCAGAAAAAGATGTGTTCTCTGATCTTTTGAAGCCTGCAGCTGTGATGGTGATGCAGGGAAGGATACATCAAGCCAAAGGTGAAGGAACAGAGTGCAAAAAGCTGCAGCTGCAGTGCACAGATACTGAGAGAATAGACACATGGAACAACATGCAGGGGTCATATACATCTCTTCTCCACTGCTGTAAATTTACCCAGTTATGCTTTCCCAATGCTGTATCCCTTTCCCAGTGTAGCTGCTAGCCATGCACACTGCTGTATCCCATCCTCTTAATCCCAGTGGAAATTAAGTGAGATTCTCTTTTAAGATAAATGCTCTGATCTGAGATTCATACAATACCAGCCTGTATGTGTTTTACACAGCTTTAAAATAATTGCTCTTTGTAAGTACTCCGTGAAAGTTTGCTTTTCAAAAGCTTTCATTTTCTCTTTCAAAATAAACATGTGCCCCAGTAGATCAGCACTTTGACAAGAAGTTTTACCAGATCCCAGCAATGTGGGTTCAGGGCAGTGTAATTATTCACCAAGTGCACAAAGCACCGTGCTGTGTTGTGGGAGTTGTGCTGAAGGTCTATTTCAGCCATCTGGTGCCTCCCTGCGGCTCCTGGGCACGGCTCTTCAAAATCAGCAGATAGTTTTGTGTTCCTTCTGTGGCACTGACGGTATTCCTGCTCTCCTTTTGTTAAAGTGCAGCTGCAGTGATATAAAGAACTGTCTTGTTGAACTCATCCAGCTCCAAGGTCTCTTCCATGTCCATTTCCATGTCACAATATACACCTGACAGTGGCTCTGCACCTGCGATAGGTCCAGCTTTGTTTGCTGATGTCCAGAGCAACGCAGGGAAGGGACACATCCCAAGATCGCAATTAGCATGACAACTAAACAGACGAGAATGTGCTGGTATAGGAAAAATGTTGCTGTATGCAGCTTTTTAAAAAGTCCTCTGTTCTAAAAACTGCAAGCAGCAGCATGTAGTTTTCCTGACCCGGGTTTGTTGCTGCACAAATGAGCAGGATGTAATTTGAGCTTCACAAATACAACAGAATCGTGTGTCTTGTTTCTAACGTGGGCTCACAGTCTCTGTTGATCTCTACAGTCTTCTTGTTCCTGATAACGAGTAGTAAACAGAGCTATGTAAAAATGTAAATTCCGGGCACGACAATAGAAGGGAACAGAAGGATTTAATGGGCCTGGCGATCTCTGTAGGGGTGGCGGTGTGTGAAGTGTAAAGACACGCACATAGCGCTGTGCTGCTGGGGATGGGACCCCCTCGGGGACACTGTGCCTTCCGCCGGCGCCACAGGGCTTTTGTCACTCCGGGTGCTTGCTGAGCCGATCTGGCACGGAGGCAAATGACCATATTTGTGTAGAACCTGGCAGAATTTCAGGGAGAGCAGTTGTACACCAGCACAAGTAGTACTCATAAAGCTTCCTGAGCTAGCAGTGATTTTAATGTAGATTCAGTAAAAACTGTTGGGACAGGGAAAGGGAAATAATATTGTTAGCACTGTGTCCAGCCTAAATGTGGTTCTGGGAGGATTGCAGCAGGAAACGACCACCAACAAAACAACCCCCCAAAGCTGCATTTTTAATTGATGTGTTTATAGTAGTAAAAGCTTTGTAGATTGGGTCTGAGAGCAGTGTACAGGCACTGTTGAGAACAAAAAGGACAGTTAAGAGTTCGTGCATGGTTTTGGATTGCTGTGCTGCTGTGATTTTTCGTGCTTTCCTTATCTCTGTGCAACTTGGCTGTTGAGTGCTGGAGGATGCTGCAGTCGACTGTGGCCCTTTCAGAACACACCAATGTTGTCCAGTAGTGACTGAAGGGCAAGCTTTGTACTGCAGGCTACTGCATTAAAAGGTGATCTTTGGAATCCAGTATGCTTCAAGCATGTCTGTAGATAAATGGAGTTCCTGTGCTGGATGTTACAGCTTTTACTTTATTTGGAACATTTCTTAGGAATAATTAAAGTTTATAGAGAAGGAAATTGCAGGAGAGTATGCTTTTGATTTGCCACTACTGCTTTTATCTCAGATCTCAGATTACTCTATAAACATCAAATGAGTCTCTGAGTTAGAATTACACTATCATTATAGTGAATAAAATGAGGGCCAGAAAGTTAAATGATTTGGTTAAATTATTGAATGATAGTGTCGCGATGCAGCTGGGACACTTAGACATCATGAAAGCAGTGTAATTTCGCCTTGTTATGGATATGGTAGATCAAAGAGCTGGGGACATGAAGGGCAGAAAGTATCTTTTATTTCACAGCTTTTGAATGAGGCAGAGTTCTCATGGGAGGATGTTCTATACTTGTGCTTTAAGCACAACTCTGGGAGCAACTACAGAACTGCCAGGCATAATCTAGAGGGAAGAAACACTATAAAAGGTGAAATACAGAAAGCTACTGCCATCTAGGCCCAAGAAACCTCTCTCTTTGAACATAAAACACATGGATCCAAGGGATGAAAGATCTGACCTACCAGTACTGATCTGCCAAGGCTTAGTAGTAACTGCACCACGCTGAGTCAGCGATTCCTCGCTGGAGGAGCCCTGGTGGATGGCAGCAGGATAATGCTATCAGATTGTCACATCTTTTAAATCTGGTGTGCTTTGCTCAGAAGTTCACTGAGCATTGTTTTCTCTTTGAAATTCTTCAGCTGCATGGCTGATGTAGCGTTTGAAAAGTTCCCATGAAGGCTGTGGGTTTTGAAGTGTTATCTGCCTACACTTGATTTTAATAGAAAATGTTTGTCCCACTGTTTCCCCCATTTTTATTGAGATGCACCATACATCTGGTTTGCTAAAAGATAATTGTATATGGCTAATGCAGATGCTGTTTACACTTGAAAACAATTCCAAATGATTTTTTTAAATCTCTTTGCTATTGCTGTTCTACCACAAACTATTTTGCTATTAAATGGCATGTATTGGTGAAGCTTGTCAATGTCCATTTGACTTATGGGGCTGAGTTGAGTAATTCAAAGACAGATATCTAGTGCTTTTTGTTTTGTATTCTTAGAATTATTTAAATACTCATTGTCACTAATCTGTAATTGAGAACCTTTTCACATTACTTATTCTTCCCATGTGCAATTACATGCTTTGCTTTTACAAGGAATTATTTGGATTTCTGCAGGTCTGGGTAAATTCAAGTCCTGAAAACTTTCATCCATCACGAGGAGGATGCAAAAGCAGTGCAAAATCCTTAGTTTGTATTCCTCATTCAGCATTTGCTAATACAGTCTACTTTAAACATAGTGACTTACTAACTGTGTTGTCTGTGTGTTTCAGTCCTATAAAATCATCAACTTTGCTCCAAGTCTGCTGCAAATCATAGTGTCCGATCAGGTTGAATTTCCAGTGCGTCAAGCAGGTGAGATGAAATCCCTTGTTCTGTTTTCTTTCAGTCAGGCTGTTCCTTGAACAGACTCTTGGACTGTTGCAATGTAAGTCAGCTCAGGTTTGCTCTGGGGAGGAAATGAAAAGGATCTATCTTTGGTGTTTCTTTCCATCGTGAGGGTCACATGAAACCATGGGTATAGGATAGAGTCCTACTTCAGCTTTCCCTGTGTGTATAGTGATCCCTACTGGATTGCTGTGATACTGATGGGAAAAAAGCATGATTTCTACTCAAAACTGAGAACCCTTAGGTATTATTTCTCCTGCTGTTGCAGAAGTAATGATGCCAAGACAAATGTGAATTTAAAAATAGAAAAGGGTATCACATTTGAGTGCATGTTTCTCTTGTTGAATCACTTTTCTCTGGAAAAGTGAAAATTTCTGAAAAAGGGAAATCACTCCTTAATTCACAGATCAAGGGTAGCCACATACATTTAGTCAGTATCTTGGTGGCTTAAATAAGTAGATATGAGGGAAGGTCACATCACTGATAAGTTGCACAGTTACAGTCTGAGCATGTCTGGAAGGATTGCTCAGCTGTGTGTGTGAGTTCAGGTGTAGTGGTGCAGTTAACTTTAGTGTATGCATTTGTGGAAGATCAGATTCTAAATTCTCATAATCCATTTTAACCACTCCTGTGTAATATGTTTGTCAGATACAGAGACTGTTCAGGCCTTTCAGTAAATTAATTAATACTGTTTCATTCACAGCTTTGTTTTTATCCTGTGGAACAGCATTTCCCATAGAAGCACTGTTGGGGTTTTTTTTTGTACAGATCCCATTAATCCCCTGAGTGCTTTGGAGCGTGCTGACATATTCTGTTTGTCATGCCGGCCTTTATTTTTTCAAAGATAATCCAACTTTGAATGGTGTTGTTAGTCCATTCTGTGGTAAAGTTTGAGGCTTAATCTAAACTCCATAAGGTTATTTTTATAAATTAATCTCTCATTTCAGTACCATTCAGGGAAAAAACCAACTATGTAGAATGTAATTATTTTTTTTGCAGAAGAGGGGTGTAAAATGGAGAAGCACATTTAAGTCATATTTTCAAGCCAACAGATTTCCCTGGGAATTTTTTAAAAGCCAAAAATTTGTATAACAACAAGACCTATGGACAAAATAGATTAAAGTCTTGGGCTGGTCTTTCAGGACCTGTTTCTTGTCTGACTAGTCTGGCATGTCATAGACAAAGAGCTTTTTTTCCTCTTGCTCCTATAAAATATTTTACAGACTGCATGTTTTCATGCTTTGCAATTTCTTATCACCAAAAGAAAGATTGTACCCAAGGATATCTTATTTCTACTTTAAAACCCTAGCTAGTAATCAACCAAAACAGTGTCCAGGCATAAGAGTTTATTAAGAACATTCCTTTAATGCCTCATACCCTAGTTCTTATGTTTCCTGAAGAATGCCTTCAGGCATTTTAGTACTGATACATTAATGCTGCTTTATTTTCTGTTGAAGATTAACTTTATTTTTCTTGGTTTTTCATGTGAGACAGAAGGGAACAATTCACAGGTATTATGGGAAATCCTAATAGTGAAATAAAGCTTAGGGAATTCACAACAAACATTTCTGTCTGAATAGAAGGTAGGCCATGTGCCAGTTTCATACTGGGCATTTCCCCAAGCAGAGTGTCCCATCTGTGTGTGCAGTGATTTGTTTACACAAGCCTTCCAAATGAGCTTGAGTCCTTGTTTTAGGAGTGAGTGAGAACACACATAAGTAGATTTTTGTTGGCTTGTTTAGAATGATGGGATATTATTTTCATATGGAAGACTGCTGTAGTAAAAATGTACCTTGACACAGATGCTGATGGAAGTATTATCCTGCTCTGTTCTGATCAGGTGCTTGAGCCTGATCTTGTGTGAAATCGTAAGAAAAATGTTTTTCTAATTCAGCTTTGCTCAGTGCCCATAATTGTTAAGAATTCAGGTGGTGGTTTTCAGTTGCCTTTTCAACTCCTTATTCTACTTTTAGCCATTCTGCATGTTGAGCATTGGGCAATGTGTAGAATTAAATTATTCTTTTTCTTTAGAATTTAGCTATTCTTTCCCCTCTGTCTATCCTTAGCTGCCATTTACCTGAAGAACATGGTGACCCAGTACTGGCCGGACCGTGAGCCGCCCCCTGGAGAAGCGGTTTTCCCGTTTAACATCCATGAGAACGATCGGCAGCAGATTCGGGATAACATTGTAGAGGGAATCATTCGTTCTCCTGACTTAGTGAGGTACCTTACATTGCACACAGGTGGTTCTGTTGCTCAGGTTTTCAGACCTGCCAGTCTGATGTTGTATGTCACAGACATGTTTTATGAACAATCCATTCCTTAGGATTTTTTCTCCTGAGAAGCTGAGAGGCCTCAGGAACAAAATGTAAACAATGATTATCTGCTGCTGTGGAATGCAACAGGTGGATCTGTGATTGGTCTCATGTGGTTGTTTCTAATTAATGGCCAATCACAGTCCAGCTGTCTGGACCGTCTCAGTCAGTCACAAACCTTTGTTATCATTCCTTTTCTATCCTTAGCTAGCCTTCTGATGAAATCCTTTCTTTTATTCTTTTAGTATATTTTTAATATAATATATATCATAAAATAACAAATCAAGCCTTCTGAAACATGGAGTCAACATTCTCGGCTCTTCTCTCTTCCTGGGACCCCTGTGAACACCATCACAGTTGTCAACATTAGAATCTCTGTGTTTTGGAAGATGAGACAAGTACTTTTTTTGCCAAAGTAATAATAATCTGTTTACACTTATTCATGGGTGTTTTTCAGAAAAGTAGTAACCTGGCAGCGAGCCCTGCGGTGTGGTTTATCCTCTAAGGGTGTTCAAAGTGTCTTATAACACTTGCTGTAGTAACAGCCTGTCTGTTTGGCTGATTCAAGGCAGATAGTGTATACAGGGCTGTCTGCAATATGGAATTAACCATTCAGGGAAATACTGTCCAAGATTCCTTTTTTCTAGTAGCCTTTTTCTTAATTACTTTATTAATTTTTATTTGTAACCCCAGTATTTAACTATGTATTAGAGTTCTTGGTTTTAAGATATTAAAAGAATGAAGAATTGTGGTTCTGCTTTTGCTGGAAGAATAGTTAAGAATCACAGACATACTACAGTTATGATTTTTCACCCCTTTAATTAAAGTGAGGCTGATAGGATGGGAACTGATATTTTCTGCAGGCTTTGTTTTTTCATTACTTAGCAGAACTAAAAGAATTTCTCCACAGATTCTAGTTCAGTGCTGCTCAGCTTTTTTAGTCACACCTCAGTTTAGTCAATCAACAGTTCTGCCTTGCTTCCCCATTGTGAGTGACATCTAAAAGTGTGTGGCAGGAGAGAAACAGTAAGATGTTGTTTAACTAATTGGCTCTGCCATATGCTTTGGAGGTTGAGAAAGTACTGTTCTAGAAGGTCCCAGGAAAATTGTAATTTCTTGAGGAGACTGTGGCTTGGATCATAACAAGGCCATTATTCTTTAATGAAAACATACAAATTTGTGTTTTTGTGGTTGCTTTCAGCTTGATAAGCAAGTATAAACATTCATTGTCAAAGCACAAAGCTAGCTGGTTCCATAAGCAAGTAATTCTTTTAAAATACTGCTTGATACATATGAAGAGAGAGGGAGAAAAGTAGCTAAAATATTCTGAAATTAGTTTATTCTTTTAAGTTAAATCCAGTCGGATTTTTTTCTTGCTTTTCCTCTGCTACTCCCAAAACTCTTTCAGTGCTGTCAAAATATGTTTGATGCTTATGATGTAATACAGGTATTGTAGCCAATAAACCAAGATTTGGGATTTATCCTTTAATTTAACCACTATGTTATGACCTTATTCACTTACATTTTTTTCCCTCCCTGCACTAGAGCCCAGCTGACAATGTGCCTCCGTGCTATCATTAAACATGACTTCCCTGGCCATTGGACAGCTGTGGTAGACAAGATAGGATACTACCTGCAGTCTCCAAACAGTGGCAGCTGGCTTGGGAGCCTCCTGTGCCTCTATCAGCTGGTGAAGACTTATGAGTAAGTTGATGTCCATCAGTAGATGAGGAATTCGTACTTTCAGTCTAAGTTGATTACTGAAAATGACATTCTTAAGAGCACTGGCAGTTCTACAAGGGAATTCAGGTAGAAAATGGGAATTAATAATTATCATATGCTTCCTTTCCTGCAAATAAATGAAAAATATTCATCGTCTTTGTATCATTAGTGAATTGAAAGCAGAGCTGCCAGCAATAATCTGTATGAATTTACTGCATCTTTTTTCTTGAGACTATACTTTCGATCTGGCTGTAAAAAAAATCCTTTGTTTGAAGATACCCCAAATTCTAAATGTATGAATGCAAATTATTTTCTGCTTTTATGTCATGAATACAGTGCTGTCATTGTCACATACTGCTATTGCATATTGTTACCTGTAGCATCTTCCTGGCAAGAAGTCTAAATCCACACAGCATAAATTAGGAGCAGTGTAGTGGGGCTTATCACTCATATTTTTTTTAATTGCCTGTTATTAGAAACATATGTGTAAACCACACAAAAGGAATGTAAATGGAGAAAGGGAATCTTTTCCAAAGCAAGGAATTGTCTTTCCCTTTCAATGGCTGTTCACTCCCATCTGTTCAACGCCCAGCTTGGGTTTAACATTGGTATGAACAGCAGAGAAACTCAAGTCCCTGCCCCTGTGAGGTGACAATTCAGTAGTAAAGAACAGTAGTTCTTCCTCTCAGTAACTGCCTTTGTGTAAGGCAATGTTTATTGTTTTCCATTGTTTTCTTTATAGGTATTTTTAGTGAATTTGCACAAACGGTTCAGATAGGGATTGGAGGAGGGGAGAGTGATAGACTGAGTGCTGGATATTCTTTTTTTTTGGTTTTTTTAGGGCACCAAAATTAAATTGTTGGTGGGGAATAGGCATTAGACTTGCCAGTGTGTAGATTCTGGACCAACATTTTTGTTTCCATTGCAGGTACAAAAAGGCAGAGGAACGAGATCCCCTCATAGCAGCCATGCAAATATTTTTGCCTCGGATTCAGCAACAGATGATCCAGCTTCTGCCTGATAACTCCCATTACTCTGTACTGCTTCAGAAACAAATCTTAAAAATCTTCTATGCTCTTGTTCAGGTTGGCATCTGTGTAGAGGAAAACCAAACTTTTACTTTGCTGGGTGCAATGACCACTTTCAGTACGTTCAGAGGTGTGATAGAATAAGAATACCCTTTTGGATAGGAAAAGTCATGTACAATAAATAGCTATTATAGAAATAGGATATTTATAGATTTTTCTACTTTGAAGCTGATCACATCATCACCCAGATTAAATTTTTAATGAATGCAGGGTGCTTTTGCACATTGTATCTGCAAGCTCACTAGAGAGTGTTCCTATTTTTATATAGTTGCACGTAGCCTGATACAAACTAGGTATCTAGACCATATGGTTGGTCTCTGAAAGTGTCAGTAATGAATATTGTAGTGTAATTGTCAAATGTTGCACTTCACTAGGAGGCATTTCTCATTACCTGCTGAAAATCTGGCGGATACTATGTGTTAAGGCACAAGCACTTCAGAGAGATGAGTTTGGCTTTTACTGAGATGAGTTTTGTGAAGGAGTACTTACAATCAGAAACCAAACCAAATCCTTCATTAGGAACAGCCTGAAAATTCTTAGGGTGTGTTGAAAAGCTAAAATAGTTTGTTTCTAAATGAATGAAGAATTTGAAAAATACCAAGATCCTATTTTTCTTTTCAATAACTTGGCTGAATATCATTACTTGGATTTTGTAGAGAAGTGAGGTTTGTGGATAGTAGCTAGGTAGTAGTTGTGAATCACAGAATGAGCAGGTTGGAAAAGACTTTCGAGACCATTGAGTCCAGCCCATGCCCTAAACCTCAACTAAACCATGTCCAATTGTTTTTAAACACATCCAGAGGTGGTGACTCCACCACCTCCCCAGGCAGACCATTCTAGTACTTTATCACTCTTTCCATAAAAAACTTCCTAATATCCAACCTATATTTCCCTTAGTGCAGCTTAAGACTGTGTCCTCTGGTTCTGTCAGTAGTGAGTACATTCTTCTTGCTAAAATGCTATTAGTTTGCCAAAGCCCTGTAATGCTGATACTGCTGTAATCCTAAAAGGTACCTGGGCTGTTGTGAAGAAGAAAAACAAAGGCAATTGGCAAGTTCTTAGACCGAGGAACTTTCCTCAAAATGTATCTGCTCAGAAATTCCTTTTCAAATTGTACCAAGAGAGATGCAATTAGAGTAGTGTTGATATGTAACCTAATTGGTTTTAATTTTACTTAAAACCTCATCATCCTTAGAATGTAACTGCTGCAGAAATCTTTGCCTTTTACAGAGAAATATAGTATTTCATACCTGTGTTTTTTCCCTTATTGCAGTATGCATTGCCCCTCCAGTTGGTGAATAACCAGACTATGACTCAGTGGATGGAGATCTTCCGGACCATCATTGATAGAAATGTACCACTGGTGAGTTCTAGCTTTGTAAAGACCTCTGAAACTTGTGTGTTGCTATTTGAGGAAAAATTTTCTAAGTGTGCTTTTCTTAAGATTCTTATCCTCGGATTTTTGAGCCAGAGTGACGTAGTATTCAAGTGTATCTGAGAATTTGCATTTCTTAAATATGCATAATTTTAAAATTAAATACAGGCATTGTGCAGGTATTGCACATAGACATTATACTGCCTAATTAAGATAACTGAAAAATCCTGAGTCTCATATAACTGTTAACAGAACCATAGCTTTAGTTCATGTTGTGTGTTTATATTAGTTTACTTAGCAAGGAATATTTAAAGCATAATTGCTTCCCAACAAATGACATAACTAATTTAAAATGAATGTGTTTGTTTGTAGGAGACTTTGCAAATTGATGAAGATGATAGACCAGAGCTGGTGTGGTGGAAATGCAAGAAGTGGGCATTGCATATTGTAGCTCGTCTCTTTGAAAGGTAACTGATTAAAAACTAAATTTGGGTTACAGATCTGTACCATTACTTGGCATGCAAATAGAGAAGACAGTTTGAGCAATTTAACAACTCCTGGTCACTCAAGAGGTTTTCCTGCTGCTGTCCTCTGCCTTGCACTGGCACAACTGCTGGTCTCAGTTCTTAGTGAAATGATTTGGCTCCCTTGATGGCAAGAAACTTACCCCACAGGAAAAGTAAATCTATCTAACTACATATTTATTTTAATACCCTCAGCTCCAAGTGTTTATATTATCAAACGTAAAGGCAGGGGAAGATTTGAAAAGAAATCCATAAACATGGAAGTTACAGAACTTGTGACAAAAAGTCATGTTTGCTTGAGTATAATACCTTAGCTTGGGATAATTTAAGAAAAGGGAAGTCAAGTGTTACATGGGAAAGGATGGCTTAGAACGAACCTGGTAAATTTTTCCTTTGCTGATGCAAGACCACTCAGGGTCCTGTATGGTTTAGGAAGTACTGTATTTTTCTGACACCACAGACTTTTCACAGTGTAAATATTTCTGTCCTTTTCCTTTTAAAGATATGGAAGTCCTGGAAATGTAACTAAAGAATACTTTGAATTCTCAGACTTCTTTTTAAAAACCTATGCTGTGGGCATACAACAGGTAAGCACAGTTAATTTTTTATGAATTGCATTATTTTGACTGAAGAAATGTATTACTTTTTAACAGTGCTTGTGTTGAGGTTCATTTATTGAACAAAAATGATGAGAGTCTGGCAGGTTTTCCTTGTAGTGACTGAGAAGTTCTTTAGAACTCAGTGCCATACAGCTGAGGTATAATAACACAATTTTTCAGCAGCTCAAAAAACACTGCAGGAAAACTCTCAGAAAAGGTGAGTGCTGATAAAATGGTATTATTGTCATGTATAAGCACTCTAGATACAACTGAGAGGAACACTTTTGGCAGAGGCCTCATTTCACAGAAGGGTGTATTTTCAGGCCTGTCACACTAATCCAATGATAGTGTTTTATTTCAGGAAAATACAAGCAGATTAGAAGATGTCTGGAGAACAGCAATGAACATTATTTTATTCCTGGAAAGCATATTATGTGAAACTATAACCTAAATTTACCTTTTGCAAGGAAATTTTATTTTTGTTAGGAATGCTAATTATTTGTGTTTAACATGGTGTGTGGAGACAGTTCAGTTCTGATAAAGTTGCTAAACAAAATTACTCTTCTTCATCCAGTCTGACAACAGAATAGTTTATCCATCAGGAAGAACTAAGGAGGGGAATGGTTGTGGTAAGGCAGTAAATTAATTGAAAAGGGAAATAGCCAAATATCCTTTCTAAATGCCTTGCAATGTGTAACTTTTGAGCAGAAAAATGGACTCCCATGGGCAGTTATAATTTGCAATACTTAAAGTTTGTCTGTTAAGGTATTAAACTATGTTGCAGAAGAAACAGTTTAGCTTTCAAGATAAATGTACTGGATGATCTGCACATTTCTTCAATTTCGGTCTCTTAAATAGTGATTTATCATTATTCCTTGCAGGGTTAGTAAGAATTCTGTTGTGAATAAGCCTTTGTTATTTATTCATCAGTTGACAAGTGCTGACATTGTGCTAGAGTCTGTATAAGATACAGACAGTTCTTGTCCTTGGAGCATTTCATATAAAAGACTTAACATCAAACTTATATTCCTAATGAGGGAGCTATATTCATAATAAAATTTATTATAATGTTCTGAAGAATTACAAAGCAGAATTGTTCTGCTGAAAGCATATGACTCAAAATTTTGTTATGCATTGCCCTTGACTCTTATTGTTATTCATGTATATGCCACTTCTTTACGCTTAATAATAATTCACCTGCCAGTGGTGCATATTAGTAGCTTTGTACTGTGTTTTTTTCTTAGTAGAGGAAAATTTTTTACCAAGGGAGCTTTGTGTGGTAAAGTTTGTAATAGCATGCCAGATGATACCATCTGATGGCTACAATAGCTAATTGAAGTTAAGGGGTTTGCAGCTCTTTTGATTCAGAGCCTTAGGTGAACCTATTTTTCTTTCCTGGTTTAGTATTTCTGCTCTCTTCACTGTTTTTCCAAAGTAATTTGTCTTCTTTAGGGACCTGTTATTAAATATGAATGCAGACACCATTTAGCAGGTATAGAAGCCACCAGTTTGAAAATCTCACTGTGCCTTTTCCTTACCTATTTCAGGTTTTGCTGAGACCTCTGTAAACTGTGAGCCTCTCACTATTGAAGTATATCTTTGGTTTATAATCACAAGTGATCACATGGTAGGGCTAGTAGTAAAGGTGGACATCTGCATAAATGTTTGCAGGATTAGAACCTTGATATTTAAATTATTTATGATTTTTGGATCAAAGGCGTTATAATGATTTCTAATGCTAGAACATCTGCTGTAAAACTACTTTATCTGTTCATGTATATTCACTGAGGAAGTGCACTGCATGTTTATGCATGAGGCAGAATTTTCAGTCTTCATTTAAAAATACCAATTTGTCATTTCTTTAGGTTCTCTTAAGAATCTTAGACCAGTACAGGCAAAAAGACTATGTTGCACCACGTGTTCTTCAGCAAACATTGAATTATCTGAACCAAGGGGTGATTCACTCTATCACATGGAAGCAAATGAAGCCACACATACAGGTCAGTGCTTAAAACCCAGTCACAAACAATACATGTCATCAGAGGGGTTAAAAAACACCCCCCAGCCCCTCAAGTTTTGTGTTTTTAAAGAAGGTTTCACTAATCATTCAGCAATTGATCTGGAAAATAAAATAGCATTTCTACACAAATGTGGTTGTATTTTGCAATATATGACTACCTTTTATTGCAGATAATGTTAACTCAAGCAAAGATTCTGTTCCATAAGTTCTTTATTTGAATTTTTACAGTCTGCTATAAAGTCATAGTGTTCTGGCTTTTATTAGTTACTGGTGTTCAGAATTGTCATAGATTTTTGATTGTAGTGCAAAGATAGTGCACAAAGAGAACATTCATCTAAGAGGAGCTAAACCCTCTTTTAAGGACATGTTTTATAAGTGAACTAAAGAACAAATGAAAAGTGATCTTCCTGCTCTTTTATTTTTTCATATCATAAGATCCCCGGTGTAGTTAGTTAATTCCATGACTTTTAAGGGGAAGGACTCTGAAATCCATTCTCACGTTAAGTATTGCATTGGTGAGATCCTTCTGCAGAATGTAATATTCTGCTGTGTACAGACTAGGTCCTGAAGTGTATTTTGTGCATGGTAATGTAATATTGCAAAGATAGATTGTATAACTACTGCTGCTGTCTGGGACTGTTTCAAAAGGAAAGTACCTATAATAATGTGAATTTGTTTCTGGTAGACAAAATAGAAGAGCACTGCTTAAAGGAATGTAGTTCTCCAGAAAAATAAGTCTAATAAATTAGTGCATGGTGGAGGGCAGCTGTACTGGAATTGAATTTTATGTGTACTTACATGTATTTGGCTTTTCTAAAATTAGACCATAACAGAAGAGGTGATATTCTCTCTAATGTGCTACAAAGATGAGGATGAGGAGCTCTGGCAAGAGGATCCATATGAGTACATCCGCATGAAATTTGGTAATTTGGCTTTATTTTTTGCTTTCATCATAACTGTACCCTGTAGTTCCAGTGATCAGCATGGCTGCTGTACTGTCTCTCTTCACCTGAACAATGGGAAGAACAAAACTTTTTTCTTAAATCTCACCAATCTGTAGTTAAAACCACGTGGCAGATCAGGTGAATTTGGGCTATGGGGCTGGTAGCTTTGATCTAAATGCTTCTCTCAGAGTTTTTTTCTACTTCACTTGTGCTCAGAGCAGCCCAGACAGACTGGCTTGCTCCCTTGTTAGTGCCTGTTTCAGAATCCTGGCTTGCAGATGTGCCAGCTGTCTGCAGGTTCCTGAATTGTCAGCTCCTTCAGCATTCTTCTGCCACTTACTACTGCTCAATTGTAAGATAATTAGATATATATATTCCTTCAAAAGACGCAGTGCAAAATCTTGGGAATAACACATAGGGCCATATTATGAATAATTGCATTTATTAAAAGATTCATGTCATTGAAAAGGAGAAAGGTACTTTAAATGTACAGCAATTTTAGCTGGAAAACTCCTGCAAGCCAGGCACCACAGAGATATATATGCAGCATTTGGGAAATTTTAATTAGTTGATTTGGGATTAGTGTATGTGAAAATGGAATTTAAATATTCATAGAATTATTTAAAAGCTTGGAGAGTTGTTATGCAACAAATTAATTACAATATAGTGTTGATCACTAGGGTATACATACATCCTTGATATTTGGAGTGTGAATTCAGTTCTTTCTGTGTAAGTAGTGAATCTTATTTTTATGTGTAGCTGAGGCAGTTAAAAACAGATTCAGATTGTATCATGGAAGGTAAAAAACCACTCAAAGTACATTACACTCATGTATCAAAGTACATTAAATTGAATTTTTTGAGGCACTTTTTCGTTTGGAACAAGGATTCCAGTGATCTGGTAGTATTTCCTAATTATGTTTTATCTAAAAGTCTTTGGGAAAAGTTGGTGTGTAATTTGAGTCACATTTTGAGATAGCATTTGAAGATCTTTTAGTTTGGTTTAATTTGTGTGGGGATGTTTGGATTAGAACATGTTTGCAGCGCAGATCTTTTTTTCAAAATATAAATTACACTTTCAATATGAACAGCAGAGGTTTAGTTGCAGTGAATGAAATAAAAAAACTTGACCTTTCAGCAGATTTAAAACTACTCCAGATCTAAGTAGATTTTATGTACAAAAAGTTTCCCATGAGGTTTTAATAAAATCAAGTCAAAAATGTGTACATGTGGTATACAGATGATACTGGAGTGTATTATTCTTCCTATAGGGGTTTTGATTTAAAAAAGAGACAGGATTTTTCATCCCTTGTATATGGTCTCAAAAGAGCTAATGAATAAATAGAATATACTTAATTAAGGGAATGAAGAGTGGCAGTGGATTTGGAAGGCCAGAAGTAAGGTGTGTGACATAAGCTTGGGTCTGACTCTTTAACCAGGAAGTGAAGACAATCATGTCAGTAATTTTGAGGTTATATATTCATCCAGATTTTGTGATATCCCAAAACCAAGATGGTTTATAAAAAATGTATTATTCAGAAAGGAAATTTTAAAATTAATTTTTCTCCCCATTTTTTTAGATGTATTTGAAGACTATGCATCCACAACAACAGCAGCGCAGAATCTCCTTTACACTGCTGCAAAGAAGAGAAAAGAGGTATGATATCAGTGGCTTTAAATTATTCGAGTTTTCCTTAATAAAGTTACTTTCCCCATATATTTGAAGATGATACAAGAAGCTAGTCTTGAAAAATGTACTTGCTGCTACATAGTTAAATGTTTCCTGGCTGAATGCTATCAGTTTGGTGAGAGTTAAAATATGGTGTGTATAAACACTAAGTGGATTCTTTTTGCAGATTTAAAATGCATCTGCCAGATACAAAATGGGTTGGAATAGATATATTGGAATAGATTTTCCCAGGTTTACAAACAGCCTGTGTCACAGCTGTTCTCAGCATCACAAACTGTAGCAGGAGGGAAAGTGGATTTGATCCTTATTAATTTTCACTGATGCTATTTAAAATCCTTCTTAACAGCAATGAAGTTAGCAAGGACAAAACCCATTCCATATAGTCACTCTTTAGTCACACTACATAGCATTTCTGTAGATCTTTCTGTATTTCCAGTGACCTGTACAAAAATACTCAGACAAGCCCCCTAGAAAGCACAGTTGGCTAAAATGTCAAATGTTTTTCTAGGTTCCATTTTAACATACAGTAATCATGGAGCTCAATTTCCAGATGGATTTTCAGCGAACACAGTCTTTACATTAGGTGGAATATGACCTTCCTACTTTTTTATTGTCAAAACAGTTCTTGTCGACTGATCTTCCTTCTCATTTTCATAATTTGTATTTAGACCATCCCAGTGGCATGTTGGAAAAGGACATAATAGGTGTGAAAATCACATTCAGCCATTGGTTCTGCCAAGAAACTTTCCTTAGTCAACTTTAGAAACTACTGCCAAAATCAATAGATCAAATTAAGTTTATGAGATTTTAGTCCAAGCTTTCCTTGAAAATATATGCACACACACATATGCATTTATATTTATGTGTGAGACAAGCCAGAAAGAAGAGAAAAAGTGGGCGAGGTGCTGTTTGAGCCTTTTGCCTTTTCATCACTTTTTTTGATTTGCTTCAAGACAGTGACAAAAATACCTTACTTGCTATTAGTAATGAGAAATTTCATGGAGATTAATCTAATTTTGACCAGTTTGGCTGAAAAGTTGAAAATTCCAAAGTTTTACACTTTAACTATTGAAAGATGCTGCATTTAGTACCTCACATTGCTCTGGCCAAGACAAAATTTCTTCTTGAAAATGTCATAGGAATTTTTTAAACAATGCTATTAAAATAACTTGACTAAAAGGGATTGTGTATCTTCTGTCCTGCACAGGTATTACCAAAAATGATGGCATATTGCTACCAGATTCTGACAGAGCCAAACATTGATCCTAGGAAAAAAGATGGAGCTTTGCATGTTATAGGATCCCTAGCAGATATTTTGCTGAAGGTAAGTGAGTAAAGAAATGAAAACAAGTTTGCAATTCTTGCTATGAGCTGTGATTTAAATTAAAACACTCTTACTTTATAAAGTATGACTAGCCCTTAGCCGTATTTGTAAAAAATCTGTAGAGAGATTGCACTCTGATTGCAATCAGAATATGAGAGTCTGTTTATTTAAAAATATGAACATTCTTTCCTGGTTTTTATATCACAGTTTTATACACAGATATTTCCTTCTCACGTTTTTTCAAAGCTCCGTTTGTTTGTTACACGATAGTCCGTTGGTCCCCTCCTGCTTTACTAGGAAAATGGAAATGTTAAGAAAGCAAACATGCATTCTATCAGCAACATGGCCTATGATTCTTTATGAAATTCCCCAACAGCCTGCACTGTTATGGGCTTCTTCTGGCTCCAGGAAAAGGTTTACTTAACACATTACAGGGATGTTCTGTCTAGCTTTCCAACTTTTTCACTCTTCAATAAGTGCCTTTAATCTTATTGCATCTGCCAGTTGGGAGTTTTGAAAAAAGCTGAAAAGAACAAGGAGCCTTCCTCCATTTTTTATAGACAGCATCTTCAGAATTTTGGGTGTATTTCTGGAATCTGAATGCAAATTTAATGCACACTGTTGCTCTCTAATTGAAATTTATTACAGTTTGCCTGATGCTTTTGTAGATGATGGAGTCCAAAATATGCCTTTGCTACATGTCAGAAGTAATTGACAAAGCATTATCACTTTTAGCATGAGAATAGTGATCTTGTGCTGGAGGCTTCTTTTAAAAAGTGATTTATTATATTTTATCTGAATTGTCTAGCTGTGCATGATGTGTCTTCAGTTACAAGCAACATCTTACCAGAATTGACCATCTGTTTTTTTACCAATCTATTTTCTGATCTTAAATCCTGAAACATCAGTAACTTTTACAGAATTTTTGTAGATTATTTTGGATTGTAAACGCCCTTCCTCATGCCAGGAGTATAACAGTGAATGAGACAACATTGTTTGTGTTGTGAGGAGACTTTCATATTAACATATATATCTCTGTCCTGTGGGGAAGAAAGGGGATTTATTCCAGTATTCTGCTCCTATTTGAAATTTTCAATCCTGAAACATGAGGTTATATTGTACTTTTTAAAAGAGTAATAACCCCGAACACCACAGACCTCTTTAAAACTTGAATTTCTCGCGTTCGGAATTTGACACATTGAAACATTCCATCAGCTGCTTCCATATCAAATCCTGGATTTGTAAGTGCTTTCTGGCTCTTGAGCTGACTGAGATCCTGAGTCTAAGGAACTCATAGACACAATGGGCTTGCCTGAGCCACCTGGCTCCCCACAGCAGCTCCAGTTCAATGCCTACAAACTTCTGGCCAGTGTGCACAAAAGAGCAGTATTTTCCTTTCTCTCTGTTTTTTCTCTGCTCAGTCCTTCATCCAGCTCTGTGAAGGCTGGGGAACGAGTGTGGAAAAAATGCTGTGTGCATTGGTGAAAGAAAGTGTGATCATGTAAGATACATGTTGTATTGAGTGTCCCATTTCACCCTTTTCTGTCTTTGCCACTGAATCATTCCTTTGGATGGTAACAGCATCCCTAGCATGTATTTTATCAATTTTGGGGCTACAAGGAAAGTCTCAAATCTCCATGCTGGTTCTAGCTTTCGGTGAGCATCTTGGGATTTGCTATGGTTGGAATAATGAAGAATAACTCTCATCCAGTGTCCTTCTCCAGCTAAGGAAATTTCTGTCACAAAGGAATTATCTTCATCCATTAATAAACATGAAAAAAGATGGGATTTGTTGCTGTAGTGTCCAAGATAGTAAGCTTTGATACTTAGAGTAACTGTAGTTCATTTGAAACTCCAGATCTGTTCCATACTAAGCCCGTATTTATCTTCAGGTATAGATGGACTCCTTTGTAGGAAGGTTATTACTAGGTTATTGATCCTTGTTACTTTTTAAGAAAAATCAGCTGATATTAATTGCCTTAAATAACATGAAAATTCCAGTTTACATGTTGTAATGAATAATGCCAAGTAAAATATTATATGTACAGTTCTTTCACTTGCCTGGTTTTGAACTTGCTGTGCTTTTGAGTTGGTTCTATTCAAGGTAAGGGATCAACTTCTCTTTGTGGGAGGATACCTTTATTATATAGACAAATTATTGTGTTTCCCATGGTTGATATTTGAAATGCGTTATGGGCTAGAAAGAAGTACGTGAAATGAATGGTCTCTAAAATGAATTTTTCCTTACTCCCACAGAAGAGTGTCTTCAAGGATCAAATGGAGCTGATGCTACAGAATCACGTGTTTCCCTTGTTCATGTCCAACCTGGGATACCTCAGAGCTCGAGTAAGTTCACCTGTTACATCAATTCCAGTATTTGCCACGGTTCCTTGCTTTGCAGTTTGATTTCATTCTGAATGTTACTGAAAGAAATTAGGTAAATACATAGTAAAATTTGAAATAACATTCTTGTGCTGGCTTTTTTCATAATTTTGTTTTAAAAAATGATTTTTCAGTTAAAGGAATTGATGTAGGGTCTGTGTTGTATTAATGTTCACCTCTTCAATCAAACTTGGGAATTTGAGCAGCAATTGTGGCCATTTTTCATTAGCAGAGATGGCTGTGAAGAATAGGCAGGATTTCTACAAGTAGGTAACATCAATTTGCGTGTTGCTTGAAGAAAATCCCCAAGTGCTGATATCAGTCATGGACAAACAGTTTTCATTATTTTGTTCTGATTTTATTTCCCCCAGAAGGACCTAAGCAATGAATGCAAATTATGGGCACAATGAATTTATTGGAATTTGGGAAGGTATAGTAAAGAACTGCTTGAGTGCAATACCTGTGCTACATTTAATGAAAGAATACACCATAATTAAGTGGGGGGGAAAAAGCAATGTGTGCAAGCAGGGAGATAGTTAGCATTGGTCTTGACTCAGTTAAAAATGCTTAAAATTGCCATAATCCCTTACTTGCTTCTCTTTTTGCCTTGCAGTCCTGTTGGGTACTTCATTCATTCAGTGCTTTGAAATTTCACAATGAGCTGAACTTGAGGAATGCAGTAGAGCTGACAAAGAAGAGCCTGATTGATGATAAGGAGATGCCTGTCAAAGTAGAAGCAGCCATAGCCCTTCAGACCTTAATAAGCAACCAAGAGCAAGGTATCTGACAGTGATTCATCAGCTGTATACACTGATCTATTGATTTTTTGTCAAGACAAGGAGGTTGTTGCAGATTTATCTAAACATTTCTGTCATTTGAAGACATAGATTTCAGAATATTTTATCATGTTTAGGCAGATTCACTTGCTCATTACATTCCAAAATTCTGACTTGAAGTTTTTATGATGCAAAAGAAGTTAGAATCAGCGTGTATTTATAAAGTAAATATCACCCATCTTTGGGGTTTTTTTAGTGAACTTAAGCAGAGTGTGTGTTTAAAAATGAGCACTGCTTTATGTATGAGAGCAAGTATTCCTTCAAAAGTAGATTTTAGCTGTAGGTGGCATTTCAATATTACACAATTTATTTACTCTGTCTACGAGTTACAGACTGTAAAATTGCCTTGGGTATGTTTTTGGCTTTTTTATTTCTTTAGTGAATTCAAATTTAAAAAACTTATTTTTTTCAAGAATAGTCAGTTCCCTGGCAGTTTGGAGATGCTGTATATTTGTGTTTATGGATAGCTGATTTCACCTGCTTTCTATTCATCTTGTAGCCAAGGAATACGTGAAGCCTTATGTAAGGCCAGTGATGCATGAGCTCCTGCACATTGTCAGGGAGACAGAGAACGATGATCTCACGAATGTAATCCAGAAGATGATCTATGAGTACAGCCAGGAAGTCGCCACTATCGCTGTGGACATGACCCAGCACCTGGTGAGAGCAATAGTAAATGACCACTCCAGTCAGAAGCATGTCCTAGTTTGGTGAACATTTAATGAACTCTGCTTGAAGTTCACACTGTTTAAAGTAATCTTTATAAGAGTCCACCCGTAGTATTTGCAGTATTTATGGGGTTTTTTCTCTATGAGGCATCTTTAAAACCCATAGATTTTTCAAAGACACTGATTTGTGTCACTGGTTTTAATGAGCCACGGTCTAACTATTTAGCATTTCAAATGACTTAATGTAGACTTCTGAAAAAAAAAGAGGAGATTTTAATTTGCTGTGTTCCCATTTCAAAAGCAGCAAGCATATTTTTCAGTGCTGACAGCTCTTAGAGATAAGGCATTGCTGCTGCCTTGGTTTTGAATGACAAATTAGAAACATGGGTTTGCTCTTGAATGTCAAGTTGGTTGGTTTTGTTCACAGGCTGAAATATTTGGTAAAGTACTTCAGAGCGAGGAATATGAGGAAGTAGAGGACAAAACGGTTATGGCCATGGGCATCTTGCACACAATTGACACAATCCTGACAGTTGTGGAAGATCACAAGGAGGTGAGATTTTCCTTGGTACTTTCCCACTTTCATTCATGACAAGAAGCCCTTCTATGTATGTTGCATTATTTGCCATGAACGTGCATTTACTGCAGTGGGATGGTACCAAGCCATCTATGACAGATTTTCATCTAAAGCCCAGTTTACTTTTGTGATTTATTAATTTTCAGCTTTCAATGTCAAGGGAATTTATGTCCCAAGGGTAAAATTCTTAGCCCTTACTTGGTAAACGCTTCATCGGAATGTGCTGGTTTTGGTTGGGGTAGAGTTAATTTTCTTCACAGTGGCTAGTTGTATTACAGAATGTTAAAATAGAATTTAAGAAGAAATATTTTGCATAAGCCTAGCTTTTTGCAGTGACGACCCACATCTTTAGTTTACCCAGCAATATCTTGGATAGAATTCCTAGGAATTGGTCTCCCAAATATGGTGCAGTGTATGCCCACAAGTCACATATTCAGGGTAAAGGGGTTCTTTCTGCATCAGTGAGACCTTATTTCATAATATTATGATTGTTAATGCAGCATTTAAAAAATTGTAAAAGCCTTTTTGATTTGAAGAACTTCTCAAACTGAATTAGTCAAATACATTTATTTGATTGCTGTAGTTCTAATTTTTTAAATAAACTGCTTAATGTTTTTATTTCAGATCACTCAACAGCTCGAGAGCATTTGTTTACAGATCATTGGCCTTGTTTTGCAGAAACATGTGATAGGTATGTTTTAGAGATATGTAAAAACATGTAAATTAATTATTGTTATCTTCCAGAACAAAATTTCGTCTTTTTTGTGTGTGTTTCTTTAAAGAATAAGTCATTACTTTACCATTGTAATTTGTTTCTCCTGATCTACTCTTGTACATTAGTCAGATTGGCTATTGTGTTTTGGAGGTCAAAAGCTGAAGATGCTGTTCTGATTATAATTCTGGCTAATTGTGTTAAAGGACAATGTCTAAATTACATTAGTCTCTTATGGACATGGTCTGCAATTAAATTACTGCTTCATCAGTATGCTGCACTAAAAGTTACACTTTTGTGATAAGGCTTTTCAGAAAAAGCAAAGACTGAGGAAAAAACCATATTTTTCAGTAAATCAGTAATGTGCTGCTGATGTATTTTTTTGGTGTATATTTACAGTGGAAAACTATGCGTATCATTGTAACTATAGCCAACACAAGGCCTGTCTGAAAGAGTCTTTTACAATGTGTTTTATTTTTCTATGTATGATTTAGTTTCTAATTTCTGTCTTCTAGTTGTTACATGACTCAGGACTCAGTTTCGGATTTCAAGGTATTTGCAAGTTAAATTTTTTTTGTAAAGCACCCTGCTTCAAATTGTCTTTTCAGAGTTTTATGAAGAAATTCTTTCCTTGGCCTTCAGCTTAACATGCCAGATGATTTCACCTCAGATGTGGCAGCTTTTAGGTGTTCTGTACGAGGTTTTCCAGCAGGACTGCTTTGAATACTTTGCAGGTAAAGTCACTTCTGTTCTAGTGATATTTTTACTGTTTGAGAATTCATCTCTAGCAGATCAGGGTCTCTTCCATTTAGTGCCATGGTTTAAAATGATCATGTATTTGAGTCATGCCCTGCCCGTCTGTTTAGTGTGGGAGTGTAACAGGAGATACTTAAGTAGGAGAAGCAAATCTGTCAGTGTGATCAGTTGTTGTAGGGGTCCTGAACTCAAGGAAAGTGGAATATTCAAAGTTAATGTGAAACTACAAATTGATTCATTAAAATGAATCTAGTTCCAAGAATGCACCCTGCATAGTGCATTTTATGAAGAATTCTTCCAGAAAAGACTTTCAGAGTTTGCATTTCCAGCCCTATTCAAGAACCATCAGCTAATGTATTCCCCTTTAGGACTACCTCTCTGGTTAGCACTTCTTGTAACTTTTTTCTCTTTTGCTCTCCCTGTTCTGCAGATATGATGCCTCTCTTGCATAATTATGTGACCATTGACACTGATACTTTACTGTCTAACCCAAAGCATTTAGAAATCATTTACTCTATGTGTAAAAAGGTAAGGCTTCTGATTCTTACTGTTGTTCTTATCACTGGTACATAACAATTAGAGGAGCTGAGTGACCTGAACGTGCCATGTGGTGGCCAAGCATTTCAGAATTAAGTGAATTTTGGTCTTGACTCAGTTCTGAGCATACACAGCACCTTCACACTTTTTAAGTGACATGCTTTAAGAAAATTACATGCAAAAAGCTGTGTGGGAGAAAGTTGCTGTTTGTCTTGACTCTCTTCCATGGAGAGCTATTTTGGTAGGTAGGGAATTAATGAAGCCCGATTTCCTTGGGTTGTGTATCTTGCAGTTGGACTCTCTGGTTGTCAGCTAAGGTGCGAACTCATTTGAAGTTCTTCCTACATTTATCTTGTTTCTCTTTCATGCTGAGTCTCTCATGTATAATAAAGTATGAGATCATGCTGCAGTCCTCGTCTGATTTGGGGCATTAGAGAGTGTTAGGCATCAAGCTACCTGCTTATTTTTAAGAAACTTGGGAGTATTTATTTGATTGTGAAAATTTTGCTGCTTTTGTCAGGTTTGATTGACAGTGACCAGGGGGTTGAAATGTATTGAGATGAAGCACTCAGTTTCATTTGTATGTCCCTACACACAGAATGATTGCATACATCTTGTTCTTAATCAAAACTAGCCTAGACATAGCACTTCACTTTGCCACGCTGTTAATCTGCCAGTGACTATTAGAATTGAAGTGGAAAAATGGAATGTGGGAAACATTGGTGATTCTTCCAAGTGACATTTCTTTTCTAAAAAAAGGAAAGTGAGAACATATAAATAATATAATATTCTTTAAGAACTACAGTAATAGAAATATAAAAAAGAACTATAATATTACTTTAAGAACTACAGTAATTTCTTCTAGTTTTTAAAATTCACCTTTAGCCACTTATCCTTGTTTATGTCCTGTAGAGATGAATTATGTGTCTTAATTCCTCACAAAATATAACATGAATACATATGTATATGCTGCGTAGAGATTTTTGGATGTATGCAGGTACAGGAGCACTTGCTTTCAGTGTTGTCAGCGATTACTGATAAATTGTCACTCTGATTGTTAGGTACTGACAGGAGATGCAGGAGAAGATGCAGAGTGCCATGCAGCCAAACTCCTAGAAGTGATTGTTCTTCAGTGCAAAGGACGGGGTATTGACCAGGTGATTCATACTGAACAGGTTTTCTCTTTTATTGCTTTCTAATGATTCATGACTCTTGAGAGAAACAGCTGCAATTAGAGAATTTGAGGGACATGTACACTTGGGAGAAAGACAGAAAGAAGTAAATGAACTCAGGAAAGTTTGTAAGGTTGGGGTTTTTTGGTTTTGAGGCAATATGTTAGAGGGCACGACCACAAAATTGATATGGACTGAATTATAAAGGTATAGTATGTTGTGCAAGATTGTAGTTTTTTGCTTTCTCTTAATAGAATTTCCCTTTTGATGCAAAACACATACTTAAAACTACTGTGACTGAGAGTTTAACTGTACACATCCAACTGCTGTTGTTTCTCCAAGGCTATGGGAACTTTTTGATGTTTTAAATTACTAAGTGCATTTGGAAATGCAGATTTTTTAGCATGGCTTGATTGTGATTGCAGGGAGAAACATAATCACAATTTTCCAGAGTTTCTTAGAACACCTTTTTAGAAAGTAGTCTTTTCCCTATTAAGGGCCAAATTCTGGACTCATGTAATGAGCCTAAATTACCTTGAAGTATCGTGTTTGATGTTGCCACAGTGCAATCCATGGATTTCAGTGATAGGTTTTCAGTTAATTTCACTGAAAGTGATATAACTTTACTGGTGTAAATCTGAAGTAATTGAAGATAAAAATGTTCTCTGAAAGGTTTGATTTTTTTAAAGGAAATCTGGCTTAAGCTCTTTCCTTTAAAGGAAAGAGCTTAAAGTGGCCTTCAGTGTATTTGCATTGAAATAAATATGTGGTGGAAGGCTTAATTGAGCTCTACAACTTTGTGAATTAAAATGGTTGCACACTGAGCTGAAACTCATAAACTAAAACTTTCGTAATGCTTCCCAAATTTTTGTAATATATAAATTTGCCCATTGAAATATATATGTGTTTAGAAGATGCTTATTTCATTGTTTAGAAATTTGTGCATGTTTGCTTTTGTCTGAATAAACTAATTTTAAGCTTCTATAAAAAATTTAACATCACTTTACATTTATTAGGAAAAACTTCTATGTTACGAATTTAGGTAGTTTAATTTCTAATGCCTACTAGTTTTGAAATAGTTTAGTATCTTTCTTCAAAGATGAGAATGTCTGAGTCTTTTTCTAAATCTTTTCCACATGCTAGAACAAACTCCACCAAATGGCCCGAAATATCCTCCCTCCCCTGTGCTCGGAATAACACTGCAATTTTTAGCTCAGAGCTGTTTTGGGGAAGATTTATAAGTGTGTCATCAGAGGCTGAAAGTGAAAGGAATGTGTTCCTTTCTTCTATACCTGCACTTCAGATAACTCAGGAAATAATTCTGGTAAAAGTATTACAAATTTTTTTATAATCTGGCAACATGTCTAATGACTGTTTTCTTTCTTTTTTTTCCCCTTGCCTTTTCTTTTTGTCTTCTTTTGTGCCCAGTGTATTCCCCTCTTTGTGGAGGCTGTTCTGGAGCGCTTGACTCGAGGAGTTAAAACAAGTGAGCTCCGTACCATGTGTCTTCAAGTTGCCATAGCTGCACTCTACTACAATCCTGACCTACTTTTGCACACCTTGGAGAACATCAGATTTCCACACAATCCTGAGCCCATCACTGCACAGTTCATAAACCAGTGGATGAATGACACAGACTGTTTTTTTGGGCAAGTATTGAGAGGTTTTGTTTTTTTTACAATATTAAATATTGACCAGCTGGTTTTCAACAGTGTAAGAAACTACGATTACTCTTGAAAACATTTAAAAGTTTAGTAAGGGACAAAAGGGACAATATCCAGCACTGGGGTGCTTGGCAATCTGCCAAAAGCACACTGTTAGCTTAAAACAATGTTCTCTACATACTGTTATATTTGGGGGTACATGCATATTCATAAGACTTTATGCATATTCAAACATTCCTGTGAGTTTACATGTTCTAGGAACTCTTTTGCTTGGTTTTAACCTTTGACTTGTCTGCATGCCATCTTGTAGATTAAATCAATATATTTTATTTCTTCTTGAGGCTCCATTCTTTTGTTTTGATACTTTTTAATAATTGGAGACTCAGTAGTAAATTTTTTTCCCTTCATGTCCTGGTTCTTGTCACTGTTATCATTCAGGTAAGATGGTCCACAAATGTGAGAAACAACCTAGCTATTTCACACCATTATCTGGGCTAGTTACACAAATGAAAGCATTTTAATACATTACTCAGTTTTCATTTTAAAATTATGCTAAGGCCTAAGATATAATATATATTTATCACACTATTATTTATATAAGCTATACAGTACATGCATAAACTGACAGGTTATATTATACCAAAAAGCAGTTAAAAGGAATTACAAATTGTATTATATCAGAATCTTTGTGATCAATAATAGCTTGCAAAAGCTAATACATAGATGCAAAAGCCAGTAACTATATTTATCATTTATCACAAACAACATGTTAACTCTTTATCTGAAGCACTGTGTACATACTTTGTTCTGTGTTTTGTAAGTTATTTTTAACTGCTCCATTTAATTAAAAAAAGCATTACTCTTTGCAGTGAACCCCAGTTCTGATTTTAAATGAATTTTCACAATCAACTTACATATTTATCATTGTGCCATTGACTTCTTAGCATCGTGCGGAACTTAAACGTCACTGTGACCTCCCTTGAATGTGTGTGTGCTGCCCTGGTGTGCACTCAGGCAGGAGCTGAGTATTTGTAAAGTTAATGAAGGGGAGCAAAGCCTGTCATCACCTAGCAAAGCTTGCACTTGATGCTGAGCAGAGGTGAAGGCCAGTGCTTGCCTCTCAGCTGAGATGTGGTGTCTTAACTGGGAGATTCAAATCCACTTAAGGGCAAAGCAGACAGATGTAGTTAACAGTTACCTCTCACCTTCCTCCTTGAGTTTTGTTTTGTTACTGGAGGCTGACATCTGCCTGCAGGTGTATTGATATGCTTAGATGGATGTCGTCCTTAAGTTGCTTCTTCCACACCTTGTGATAATATTATTGGTAATTGCTAAATTATTTTTATATCTACCAGCTTTAGAAAAGGGCAAGACATTTTAGGATTTCCGTGTACCAATTTTCTTTTATGGCTGACGCAAAGTTCTTGAGCTTCATCTCTTTGTGCTTTCATTTTTTTCTACTACATATCACATGCTGAGCAAATAGAGAGATGGTAGGAAAGAAGATATTCCTTACAGATGGTAAACTGAAAGAGATTTATAGTCTGAAACAGTTCATCCTGGATCATTCAGTGAGAAGCTAGTCAGATTCAGAGAGGAAAAATGTTAGGGTCTGACTAGGCTCCAATCTCAGATAGTACTGTGAGCTACTGTGAGCTAAATTTTCAGTTCTTCTGTGTTGCTCATCAAAAAGCATCAGCTACTGAAACTACTGTTCAAATAAACTCATACTTGGAGCTGAGACAAAGGTTAACAAAGCCTGTAAAAATGAAAAGTTAAACACGTGGTTGTCATGCCCATCATTCTACCCAGACTGCACTTGAATGGCAGCAGAGGGTTAGAAATCTTTCTTTGATCTGCTGCTACCAGCAGAGAAATAATTATCTGTAATATTGCTTAAATCTAAAAGTCACTTTTCCTTCTGTGCTGTCTCCTCACTTTGTGTCTTCCAGATGTAGGGTAGGAGTTTTGCTGTAGTACTGCTGGTGAGGCACTGTGATGTGCTGTAAGGGACTTCCTTCCTTTCCCTCAGGAGAGCACTGCTTCCAGCAGACTATTTGTTTTCTTAGGAGTATTAAAGGAGCCCCAGATTCAGAGGCCTAACTGAACAGGAAAAGACAGAAGTGCAAAAAAATTTGGTGTTCTTGAAACCCTTTCTTGGGTCCCCCCCTAACAAGTTCATGTCTTCATCAGAGAGCAGTGGGCGCCTTTATTTGTACAGCACTTTTTCTAATCAGCTGCCTTTTGTTGCTTTGGTTTACACTTAACTTACTTTCCATTAAGAGGCAGTTTTAGGCCCAGATTCAAATCATTTGGTAGACTTACAGATCCCAGAGAAACTGAACAAGATCAAAGTAGATCCACCTCCAGATGTGAAGGAGCAGGTGAATCTTGCTGTTATTTCTTTGTCAGCCATGCAGGAAATCTGGAATGTGGGGGTGACAGTGGCTGTTCAAGATGTCTTGTCCACATAAATCTCACACTCTTTTGCATGGACACTCCATCCCTGGAAGTGATCAAGGTCAGGCTGGATGGGATTTTGAGCAACCTAATCTAGTGGAAGGTGTCCCTGCCGATGGCAGAGGAGTTGGAACTAGATGACCTTTAGGGTCCCTTCCAACCCAAACCATTCTATGATTCTATGTCTTTCTTCTGTTCCTGTGAAGTCTTAGTCCCCATAGATTGTGCTCTGCCAGCAGCAGGGTTGTGCATGGCTGCACATGTTCAGGCTGGAGCCATTGGTTTTTGCCAAAAGAATGCAGTATTTCTGGAGCAGCACGTGCAAACACATGAGATAGAATCCGTGGGAAAAATGTAGGGGAAAAGCAGTTTTGGTAAGATAAGTAGCTGTTCTTCCATGTTATTAAAACCATGGAAGTATTGAAAAAGTGTTACAAAGTTGGCATATTAAAAATTAGCCAGGCAAGGAGAGCTCAGAATTCCTTGTGAGACTATGCATAAATTCAGTATGTCATATTAGAAGTCACATATCTGTGGTTGTGTGCTGATAGTGCCTATATGCCACAGGATATTGTATGAACTTCTTAATGCTTTCTGCAGTAACTTCACACTGGAAAGCCTTTTGCAGAAACATTTGCTCTTTACCACTTTCTACTTTTTTACTGACAGCTGAGGTTTGGGTGAAACATCTGCATGACTTACGCTTATTCTCACACTAAAAATTCTTCTATGGTAACTAGGGTGAAAGGAAAATCTCACTTGCTTCAAAAAAACCCTCCGTAAGTGATTTTGGGTTTTTTGAAGCTGAAAAGGGTTATATGTTTGATAGGAATTTGAGTAGTTAAAAATCCTAGGTTTCTCAGAGTTGTATATAAAAATCCCAGTCTTATGTTGGTTCCAACTTTGCAGCTAGAAGGAAATGGCTAATTATTTGCAGTTTGTCCAGGAACTGGATTGATGTAATAGAAGGAAACTTGATTTTCACAGTAGAAGGAAAGGCTTAGCATTTTTTCTCTGAAATACTTTCAGCTTGGTTTAAAATACAAAAGATTTTAAAAACCTTTGTGCAGTATTAGAGGAATACGTGTTAGCAAGAAGAGGTCCTGCAGGTTATGAGGACCACACACAGCTTGTTAAAAATAGACGTGGCTTGGAGTCATGCATTGCAGGGCTGTGTGTTGTGTGTTTAACACTCCAGGCTTGATAAACCATTGAGGAATAAGCAGAGTCCCTGATTGTTAGGGAGGGCTATTGTGTGCTTCTGAGCAAATAAGTACAGATCTCAAAGCACAAATTACTAAGGAGAATCATATCCAGGCTCCCTT
Source organism: Geospiza fortis (assembly GCF_000277835.1). NCBI lineage: Eukaryota > Metazoa > Chordata > Aves > Passeriformes > Thraupidae > Geospiza > Geospiza fortis. The sequence continues at coordinate 5,848,400 of NW_005054326.1, read as the reverse complement.
GAGCAGATGGAAGGGTGCTGAAATAATGAGCCTTTTGATAGCAAGGGAATGGTCCTGAAGCCATTCTTTGCTATTATGAAAATATATAAAACTCCATTTTGCTTGTTCAGTCCTAATACAGCTGGGGTATAGTAGAATACTGAACTTCAGGCAAGGCAGATGCTTTTCCTGCTGTTTCTCTCTGCTGGCAGGTGAAAAAAAAGTCTCCTTCTGGCTCAGGTTCACTAAAGATGGCTCAATGCCTGAATTTCTGCTGTCCTGCAGGGCCTTCTAATAACATGCATATTCTGAAGACATGTGTTCATTCTTGCAACTTCTCTCTTTAGCAGCTTTAAAGTGGAGCATGACAAATGTGCTGTGGGTTTTGGTCATTTGGGCTGCTTCCCAATGATGACTCCCTTTCAAACAGCAGGGCTTCGTTCTTGTACTTTGATTTGCTGTCCCAAAATGATATCTTCATATGAAGCTGAGCCATTAATTACTAAGATTTTTTTTTGCATTTTACTGTTGCATTTTGCAATTTGTGTTGTGCAATGGTAGCTTTTTCAAATGTATGATAAAAAGTAGTGCTAAGAGTTGTTAGTTTACTCTTGTGCATGTGGCTGAAATTGCTTCTTTGTACATTTGTGTCTTGAAGAAATTTCATGGCTTCCCAGTGTCAGGATATAGGATAGAAATCTTGTGCATAGATTACAGAGCTTTGGTCACACTTGGCTCACAGTGCTGACAAAAAGAGGAAGTAAAGAAAGTTTTTTACATTTGTACTTGCACTAAGGATAACTCTCCAAATAACAGCTATCCTTCATTTATAGGTAGCATTATCTTTAGCTTGGCTTTTGGTCTGCAAAGTGTTGGCATGAGAGTGAGTGGCTTGTTTTTAACTTGCAGAAGTCATTTCAGCTGAGAGGAGTAAGGGATTTATGGTTTTTTTCTCATGAAAGCAGACCCTGTTCCTGTATCTCAGTCTCCCTGGTTTGTATGCCCTCTTTTGTGACCCATGCCAGCTGAAAAGAGAGGATTATGGTTACAGGAACGCTGCGTTCCCTGCTTGCACCTTGGTGCGTTTTTCAACATGTGTAACCAAGCAGCCAAACCCAATGTGACAAAGTGTGTCATTTGATATGCTGCTTGACTTTGTTGTTCTTGGAAGGTCTGCTGGGATCATAATGTTCTACATGGTCATATATAATTTATTTTTGTTGTCAGCTACTCTTGAGAATGAATCACTTCAGTAAATCGTAACAGGACTAACAACATGGGAGGTATCATGAAATCCCTCCAGATCTCTAACCTTGTTTAAGCACAAGTAAAGTTTAGAAAGCTGCAATACAGGATCACTTGTGTCACTTCAAGGATAAATAGTTCAGTAGCATGTTATATAGGAGCTTAGGTAATGAACTACTAAGCACTGAAAAGCTGTATATCTGTAGTGATTTTTGAAGTGGTGGATTGAGCTGGTGGTCTCACTGTTAGCTTTATTGCAGCCTGTGGTGCCCATCTCATTTCTTCTCTCTCAACTCGTATTCTCTTCATTCCAAAGTAAAACTGGTTCAGTAATGGAAGTATCCCAAGAGTTTAGTGGCCTTTTTCTCCCAGCTCTGGAGGTTTGCTTGGTTTCTCTAGGTTTGGCTGCAGAAGGCTTGCACAGAAGCTGTCAGCATCAAATTGGATAGTTCAAACAAAAAAGGTCCTCTCAAGCCTATAATAGCAGAATACTGTACTGTTAGCTCCAAGTTGAATACTTCTGCTGTTTCCAGTAAAGGAGAACCAGAGAGTATCTGCAGAGGCATTTAGAGATTTTTTTTCCATCTTGTTTGCAGAAATTCCTGTTTCTGGAAGTGAAAATAAATTCTTTTGTTTAAGAGCATAGGTTCTTACCTAGTTTCCTGACTGTGGTCCCACAGAAATCTTTCTGCTACTTATTCAATTATTTTTTCCCCTTCAATTGTCTTCAGTTTGTTTTACTGGAGGGCTACTCATTTGTAAGTTCCCAGTTTGAGTACACTGCCAGTTACTCTTGATAAGATGGAATTATTTCCCTGCTTTCACCTGAGTTAGCAATGTGTCTGAAGGTAGCATTAGAAATTGTATATTGAAATATGTATAAGCCATTCTGATGGACTTCTCATAATTTAACTTCAGCTGTCCCTGGG
>NW_005054326.1:5798404-5846230 GCF_000277835.1 Geospiza fortis | reverse complement strand
GCTCTTCACTAATAGTTTTTGCCAATTTCCGTCCCTGAAACAGTACTGCTATCAAAGCCAAGGCAAATTAATTTTCCATCCTATTTAATAATGATAATCTGTATCAAATGCTTTATTAAAGACAAGATAGTCTACATAATTATTAAACAGTATTTATTTAGCATTACAAATTTTGCATTTGGTAATCAGAAAAAGTTGCTCCAGGAATTTGACCAATGCTTGAAAGATGTTTAATTGTTCTTGGACGAGTACTTTTCAGTGGGAAACTTACATTCAGAATGAAGAAAATAGTTTGTGTAGGATCTTTGAACATAGACTTTGAACATAGCCTCTGCTACCATGTCAAGCACCAGGATTTTAATTTTCTCTGTATATCCTTGCAGTGAAAAACTGGCTTTGTCTAACAATTGTGTCTTGTTTCAGACTCCATGACAGAAAGATGTGTATAATAGGACTGAGCATCCTAATGGAATTGCAGAACCGACCACCTGCAGTGGATGCTGTGGCTGCCCAGATTGTTCCTTCAATCCTCCTCCTCTTCTTGGGCTTAAAACAAGTGTGCGCCTCACGAGAGCTCACAGAACACGAGGATCATGCTAAAGATGAAAAACACTTTGCAGAAGATAATGGTAAAATCTCCCCTTTTCACATTGTGGATTTTGTCTGGATTTAATTTAAAGGGGGTAAGAAATTGCAGTTCATTTTTAAGACTCATTAGTCTGCTGAAAATAGCTCGGCTTACTGGGTGCTTGAAATACCATCTTAGGAGTTGATTTTTCCTCCCAAAGTGTAATCAAAATGTTTCAAGGTGTAACAGCTAACATTTTTGAAAGGGTAGTATTGGTTCAAGAGTAACTTGCAGGTGTACTCCTCTGGGTTGTGAATATATTGTCTTCTCACATAGGCAGCAGGAGTTTGCCAGGACTCCACTAGGTATATTTTTACTTCCTGGAAAGAAGCTGTTCCACTACCCAGCTGTTTGAAAGACCTTTTTGAATGAATTTTGAAGGAGATCCTGGCAGATCGTCTTTGTCCAAATGGAAAGTTGTTTGCAGAGTAAAGTTTGAGACCGCTGAGGTTCCTTGAGCACACAGGCCTCTAACCTCTGGGTCTGCCAGAAGAGAAAAAACATCAAGGAATGCCTTACAGAGGGAATTGAGGGGTGGGAATTATCCACAGCATTGCAGGCAAATGTGTTTGACAAGGGATAGATGTTTTGAGGTCTGAAGATCAGATTGGATGTAAGCAGATTATGTAATCCACTCACCTTTCACCCATAATTGTTCTGTAATGGAATCACAGAATTCTTCTCAATACATAGGAATACAGTATGGAAACAGCACAGGAATGTTCAAATCTCTGTCCTGTGATTCAGTCCCTGCTTGCTGCATCTATAGTCATCTTTATTTTTTCTAAGCTCTTAACAGAGGAAGAGCTGCAGGTTTGGAAATGAAGGGTTTGGTTTTTAAAAATCTTGATTATAAGTTAGAAATGCTTTTCCTTAAGTAATAAAAAGCAGTATTTAGAATTGCAGGTTATAGTTGCATTTAATTCAGGGGGTCAGAGTTTCATAAGCAGAATGGAAGGTAACACCAACTTAAGGTGTTCAAATAAGGCAACGATGAAGAAGAGAAGGCATACAGTTGGTCTACAGATGGATTTCTCATGGTTTTATGTGCATTTGTGAATTTGATGCAAGTCTCTGTAATTTAAAAAGCAGAGTGATGGACCATTTCTTGGAAGACATTTCCTCAAAAATGTTGGACCCTACAATTGCACAATGACTCCATAAATGAAAGAAGAAAAAAGATGGCAGTTCCACATTCCTCGGGTCTGCGTAGAAACAAAAGTTTAACTGATCTTGAATGTAGGAAACATTTTAACATTTAACATAAGACTATTAAGGATTTTGGGGAAGGGATGTTAACAGATGGTCCCCTTTCCAGGCAAAACCTGGATTTACTAATTGTTTTTAATTCATCAGTCATTGTTTCCTTACAATTTTAAACTTTGTTTTACAAAACATATCAATGCTTTTGCAGAAGAGATACCGAGCGATGAGGATGAGACAAATGAAGTGAGCCAGGCAATGCAAGAGAACCACGGTGGAGGAGGAGGTGGCAGTGCTGGAGGTGGAGAGGAAGAGGATGAGGATGATGATGATGATGATGACTGGGATGAAGACGCATTGGAGGAGACTGCTCTTGAAGGGTTCAGCACACCTCTTGACCTTGAAAATGGTGTTGATGAATACCAGTTTTTTACACAAGCACTTCTGAGTATGTGTTTGCTGGCTGGCAGAATGATATAACACAATGGAATCATGTTTTAATTTGGAGATGTTTATGGTCATCACTGGGGAAAATACTTTTCTTTGTTATGAGTAATGGTTTAGATTACTGAAATGGTAAAATGTGATCTCACTTTCTAATGTTAGTCCTACAATTTTTTGGCTTACTAGTGCTGCAAAAAAAAAAGGTAGCAAATACAGCGAAAGATTAATTCTCTTCATGTTCTGCCTCAGAATTTTTCAATCACAGCCTAAATAAGTGGGGCTTGGGCACTAGAGGGACTTGTATATAGAGAAATATTTGTCACCTTCTTGATGTTAATGGAGAAATTATTTTCTCCCTTTCCTGTTTCACTAATACTGTTGCTTTTAGTTTTCATATGAGTTTTAAACGAGAAGATTCAATTCACATTGTCCATGAATAATGGCCGCATGGTTAACGTTCTGTTTTAGAAAGCAAAGGATGTAATTAAGTTCCCCAAAATGGATTGCCTCTATTAGAGTGGGAATTCTGTGCAAAGAAAACCGACAGGAATACTGATCTTGTTTTGCAGTGCAGATTCTGTTTTAAAACCAGCCAGAATTTCATGTGTTTCAGTTTGTTATTCTGAAATGAACTTGTATGTAAGCTGATGGTCCCTTTTCCTCCATTGCTGCCCTGACAGCGGTGCAGAGCCGGGATGCAGCCTGGTACCACTCCCTGACTGCACCACTGAGTGAGGATCAGAAGAAACAGCTGCAGGAGATCTACACATTAGCAGAGCACCGGAGGACTGCTGCAGGTGAGTCACTTCCCTGGGCCCCTTTCAGCTCTTGCAGAGATGTTGGAACTGCTTCTAATCTGTAACAACCACCTCTGTGCTAATTAACGTTTTCTAGGAAGCGTGAGCAGGATATCATGATTACATTATTCCTTGCCTGGAAGTGTGTGTTATTCAGAGTAAGTTTGCTGTTGTTTCTAATTAATTGCCTTCTCATTGACTTGTGCTGTTGTTTTTTTTCAACAGGGTACGAACTAGTTTTACACAATCTGACATTTGAAATGAAGAACAAATTAAGGCAATATCTATCAGTAGCCAGGCATTTGATGAAGATTACTATCAGTTATTATGTGTTTAACAGTTTTCTAACTTTTTAACTACTTATGTTGCCTTGCAGTTAGTGTGAGATTTTAGATGTGTAGAAAGCTTGCATCATGGAAAATAAATTCAAATTTAATCAGAAAGAATAGTGTAGCATAGACTGACTTGTTAAAGGATTAATTTCTCAACTCTGTTGTAGAGGTGTGCACATTTATGCCCTCAGAAAAACCTGAGGGTAATTTATTCCTGTCATTGCATTTAGGGAATGAAATTTTGACTCAGCTGAGAGTTTTTTCCATAACTTTGTATGCATAATTGAGCTGGATTGTCTCTTACAAAGGTGTTCTCTGTAGACTATTTCTCATATCCTTTTTCTTTGAATTCTAGAGACTAAGACAATAGAACAACAAAGTGGCTACACATTTGACAACAAAGGACTGATCACAGCATTTAATTTTGCTGGAAATACTCCCGGTGGCAACTGAAGGATTGGCTACAAAGGTCAATGGGAAGGGTCTCATCATTACATTTTCTTGAAATCATCGTGACTTCTGAGTGATAGGGGAGGGTAATTTAATGCTGCTGAAGGTTTCTGGGAAATAGCAGTGTGCTTCCCCCACCAGAATGCTCTTTCTAACCAGCTACTGTAAGGTACAAATTCTTGTGGTGTTTTTATAATTTGATGGACTGAAAGGAAATGTTCGTCCTCAAGGAACCTGGATGACCGGGAGGGACCGGGCTGCATCTAATTGAGTTGCACTTCTCAGGTTTTTGCTGTGCAGAATTGATAGATTCGTATGGATAACAGTGCCTTCTGTTGTACATGGATTGCCTGAACAAATGGATTTTGGAGTGCATTATAATTTTTTAAGTGTAAGGACATTTCTTGATACACTGTAAGCCTTGGTTCCATGTTTTCCAATCACCTGCTTTTTACTGCTCAGTTTAATTGTTTGTTGGTTGCATACAAATTGCTGGATTCACAATATTAGCACACCTTCCCTATTTGGTGCAGACCAAATGTATAGAGAGAGGTGTCTGTTGGAGTTTCAGAGCAAACACTGGTTATGTCAAAGGGTCTTAACAAAATGGCAGATTTTCCCTTGATGCAGTAGTCTTAAATTATTTCTCTTAGCCATGAATTCAATTTGCTTGAGTTACAGTGGCTTGCCTAGCAGGTGGCTACCCTAAATCTACATCAATATTAGCTCCTGCCTGGACAAATGGTGTGTCCCTCTCATGTAGATGTTCTACATGACAGCTTATTTCTGCTATTATTGATGAATATTGGCTTATACATGGGATAATCTCTTCTGTTTTTTTTTATTCATTACCATTCCAGTGGTAGTACTGAATAATGTGGTACAAAATATTTGCAATATTTTATTTATTTTGATAGAAGAAGAACAGCTTCAAACTTACTTCTTACTGTTACACTCTGTGATTGTATTTCTGGTCTGCATTGCAGTTGGTTATTCTTGTTCCATGCTAAAATTTCTTCTGCCAGATTTTTTTCCTGAATTTTGAAGGCTGGTTTCACCACTGGAGGTTTAGACTAGATATTAGGAATTATTTCCTCATGAGAAGGGTGGTCACACGCTGAGACAGGTTGCCCAGGGAAGTGGGAAGAATGAACATCCCTGGAAGTGTTTAAGCAACACGTAGATGTGGCACTTAGGGACAGGGTTTTGCAGTGAACACGGGGTTAACAGTTGTACTTGATGACCTTAAAGGTCTTTTCCAACCTAAAGAGTTCTATAGGACAAGGTGTTTGTGGAGAAGTTCATTTAGAGAGGAAGTGATAGCAGTACTAATTTGAATAGGTGCCCCTCCTTTAGGTCTACTGGGATCACAGTGGTGTAGCAAAAAGCTGTAGGGGTGCTTTAGAATGTGAACTTTGGATTTGAGATAAAATGTTTAGACCAGATTTTGTCTCTGTGTTAATTTCTTTATGATTTAAAAATATTCACCAATCAGTTTTTAACACATACTAATAATCTATTTCTTTACAGCAGTGTCCCAAATAAAAAGTCAAAGTCTTTCCCATACCCCATCAAATTTTCCAAAACTACAGTAAATTACAGACTGCTGGCTCTGTCAGTGCTGAAGCTTTCATTTTGTTATTATTTTGTGAATCTGATAAATCTGAAGCATTCTGTGCCTTGGCTTCTGGAAAAGGCCAGAGGATCTCTGCCCATTCCTTCTGGAATTTTCCTGGCCTGGCGGCTGTGGGGCAGAATGTTTCCTACACTTTCCTGTTTCCTGCACCTTTTTGTCAGACTCTAAGGCTGTTTCTGTGCTGCTGCTTCCTCTTTATTTTTTTTTTCCCTTCCTCTCCCCAGCAGCTACAGAGTAAAGTTGGCCTGGTTCATGTAGGTTTTTCACTGATGCTGCTTAGTTCATAGCACAGTGAAAATGTCTTGTTTTTAGGCCTGTTGTACATGTGGAAATTGTGAGAATTCCAGGGTCTGTATTTCTAAAAAAGAATGGTCTGTTGAGCTGCACTGGACAGGCTCTTTAAGGTCAGGCAGAAGAGGGCCAAGATATCCTTTGAATGGGATATACAATATTTTGAATGTCAGTTTATGAAAATTACAGGTCACTTGCTAATTTAGGCCTGGGAGTGTACTGACTGAGACAGTAAGTAGGAGAGCAGTACATCCAGTTTGTTGGGGAGTTTATCAGAAACCACAGAAGTTTTGAAATCATTCATGAATTTAAGAAATAGTTTTTGGAAGTTAAGGGCATTGGTGACTTCTCTCTTACCTGTCAATTGAAGTTAGGTATTAGGCAGGTAAACTGTTTAAGTCCTTTATTATTTTATTAAAAGAAACAAGATTGTCAAGTTGGGTTTCTTTCAAAGCCCATTTGCCTTCTCTATACTGGTGTGCAGAGTAGAAAATGGATTTATTTTTCTTCTGCTAATGAGGTTGCTTGCACTCTCACAGGCTTATATTTAGGAGTTGATGTGTTCAAGGTAAAATCTGCTTTTGCATAGCATCATCTTGGTGTCACTAAGCTGAACTATGGCTGCTCCCTAGTTCTGCTTCTTGTATACTTTTCAAATCAGCTGCCAAGAAAATTTCATCCAGATGTTTCATACAAGAGTTTAATCAGCATTGTGGAGTTGGGAATCTTTGTTGTCTATTTTGCATTGGGGTCAGAGATGTCTGAGGGAATGGCATGTAAAAAGGTTAAATGCCTTTCCCTTCCCAGAAGATTCATGAGCAAATGTTTCTACTGGCAAAAGCAAATGTTAATTATTTTATTCCTTTTTTTTTTTGAAAAGGGTTTTAATCCAAAAAAATTTATTGGGCTCTGGCCTCCACTTTAACATATGGTTCTCTTTTAACATGATAAATACCCATTTGTACATGATCATAAATAGGTAATGGATTTTAGGTGTTTCTTTCTGAGCTGTGTCCAGCTTTGTACTACATTAAAGGGAGAGTACCACAAATGTGCATTTACTGTCTCGCTTTGAACCGAGGTAATCGTGGAATATCAGATATCAGCACTGCCAACCAAGCATGATGTATTTGCCATTGGAAGGATAGAGAATCATGAATGTATTGCAAAATAAAACAAAGGGTGATAACTGGTGACTTACGTTGCCCCATGCCCATAATCCCAAAGTGTAAAGATGATCTGTGTGGGCACCACAGTGGCTTTACATAGGAAATTAGTGTAATGGAGGTTGTAATCATAGCAAATGGGAACTTACATAAGCTGCTTTTCCAGATAAAATTAACTGATCCTGGGTGTTGAACTGCATATGCTGTTTTGTCACTTGTGAAACGAAAATAAGAATTGCCACGTGTTTTGGCTGCCTCTTTTTGCTGTCTCTCTTTCAGAACTGAAGTACATTGCTTGCTTTTATTACAAAGCAGAATCTTTAATCACAATGGCCAGCTCCAGGAAGAGTGCAGAATATCAAGCTGAGGAAAAGCCTGGAAAACCCCAAACCTCAACAGTCCCCCAAAACCCACATGTGCACAATCTGACTGAAATGAATGTACTTTGGGAGTGTTAATTCAAAACATTTAAAGAATGTCACACAAAATGATATTGTGAGATTCTTTGCTTTAGGGAAAAAGGCTGCCTGTGGGGTGTGAGGGAGCCATGAAATGCTCTGCTTTAGGACATGCCCTTTGCCTGTGAAGTCCTGGCAGTTTGTGGCTCTGGATTCCATCATACATTGCAGAGGAGAGATGGTAGGACAGTAGAGATTTTTTTTCCTTACTACAAAGTCAGAGTCTGTCTTGAGATTGTCTTGAGCCAAAGGAATTGTAGACTACATGAATGATTAACTGTCCTGTTTCCATAATGCTTTCCTGTCTTTTTCTTTCCTCCTTTTCTTCTTTTGTCAGCCACAATGTTATTGGATATTTCAGGGAGTTTTCAAAAGACCTGAAAATGTAAACCTTAAGCAATTTTTATAAAATCTTTTTCTTGAAGCAATGCAATTTATCAGTTGCATTTCTTGCTGTAGAACAGTCTCCTCATTTGACATACACATATGATACAGAACTTCAAAAGCCCCTCACTTGTGCCTATGGTTTGATGAGCTTTTCTGTGATTTACTCCTTAATATGGGCACTTTGAAATCCCCATACCTTGTACTGAAATTTGCTCAAAGGATAGGCAAAAATGCACTATGTAATGGAGTACCCAGTCCTCATCCTGAGATATGCCCCAGTCAATCTTTTGTTAATATTTGGCAGTCTGGTGGTCAGTTCCTCAAGGATCTCTGTCTCTGACCGAGGACATTGTTCAAGTCCAAGAGGCTGTCTCTGCAGGTAGGCAGAGAATTGATTTTCCCTCACTGCAGAAAAGCATACAGCAGGCATGGCTATGAACTTCATGATCTTAGGAGTGAAAATAGCATTCTTTTCTCTGGGATATCAGGTTTTAACCCAGGTGGGTGGGATACAGTAGAGTTGCATGTTCCCATTGTGTTTAAGGAAGCCAGACACTATTCCAGATACCAAAAAGTCTCAGCATAAAACCATATCATAAAGGGGATGTGTGAGGAGGCCAAGCTGCTTGCTTTGGACACCTCTTCCACTGCTACTTCTTTTGTTAAACTAGTCAGGGAAAACCAGTGAAAAATGAAAGAAAATTAAAGCAGTGCTTGGGCACTGGACAGGCCAAAACTTTCCTGGTCTGTGGATCTATTTCTGATACTCACTGCAAATACACACAGGTACTCTTCAAATCCAATGTGCATCATCTGTATGGATGTCAGTACCCTGACTGACAGCCATGCATGAGAGGTGAAGACTTAATGTGATTTTTCTCTGGCAGAAATCAGATGCATCCCTTTAAAACATCTGGGAACTGCTTGTCCTGATTGATATGCAATCACCAACATGAGACACTCAGTGGGATTACAGTCTTAAAGATGATCAGCATGCCTCCTAAAGGGCTACTGAAAGTGTTCTTTGTCTAGGGAGCTGGCAGATGAACTGCTCTTGGACTAGAAGAGTTTTGGAGAACACCAATTCAGAGAGAATCTGCAGACAGATGTTGTTGTGATGAATTGGGAAAGGATCCATCTAAATTGAGGGGATGCTTTTGATATGATCTGAGATCTGCAGCATTCCCTATGTTGCCTAGGTCTTTTAGAGCAGCATCCAAGAACTTTTTCCCATGCCTGCCTTTGGGAAGAGAATGTGCTTGGGCAGCCCCAAATTTCGTGCAGTGCTTTGAACTTGAGATCAGAAAACAATTTTGATTACAAGTTGTTCATAACAGAAAAATGAGGTGGAAGTGGTATATTAATGCTAGAATTCTCTTTGTAGGCTGTATAAAGGTTCACAGTTTGAGAGTTTGGCTCTGTTCATGGTGGGGTAGGAGTTGAACTTCCAGATGCATGGATTTCTCAAATGTGAACACAGCAGTGTCAGCTGCAGGATTCACCTGAGACAGTGTCAGTCAGGGGCTGCCTGCTGGACCATCTGGATTATGTTACATAAAGTGAAATGCAAAAACTGTGAAACGACTTGATAGTTAAAGCTGTTGAGCAACAAAAATTTTCTTGAAATGAGATTTTAATATTATTCTCAGGTATGTTTTAATTTTCGTGTTTTGTGCCCTTATACAAAATGTAAAATTACTGCAGAACATAGAGGCCTCTTCATTTCTCACAGAACTGTTTACCATTGAAGGTGTTTATCCAGGAATTGTTCCTCATTTTTAGGTATTTTCGACATGTTTGTTAGTGAAATTGCACATATCCTCTTTCACCACTTTTCATGCACAGAAATCTTGGAAATGAACTTAACAAAAGGAAGAACAGTGCTTTGAAAAGAGAAGATTATGCATAAGCAGGTTATTTTTAGAAAACAGAAGAACTGTGGCTTCTGAAGAAAATATGAAACCGTCACTATTTATACAAAAGTGCATGAGGTAAAGAAATTAATGTAAGACAATACAAGCAAGACATGCTCTTTGATCACAGCTGTAATGTTTATTTTTCATTGCCAAACAATGTGTGACACTTACTTTTGATTGCATGTGCTGTTGGAATAACGCCTAACATGAATCACATGAAATGTTTTGGGGGCTCAAAAAGAGACCAAAGAGGCCATGCACATTTCTTTTGATACCAAAAGCAAGGAGATGAGCCCAGGACTGCTGTGACTGGAGGGAGCCTGCTATGTGCTACATTAGCAGATTGAGTTGCAGGATCATCACCTTTGTAAAAAGCCTGAAATACCAAACTGTGGGCTTTGAGGGCAAGAACTGACAAATGCAAAGCATGCATTGATGACAAGAAGAACCTCTTCCTAGCTTAAAGAATTCTGTACAGTGTTCTCTTAAGCTGTGCTGAATTTGCTTTAAAAACAGTAATAAATCTTATTGCTTAGGTCGAATGTTACATCTGTTGTGCATTTATATGGGAAGAATAATATTTCTTAAAAAATTGTAACATGCCACCTACCAAGGAGCCAAATCTCATTTTATAGCTGCTTTTCACACAGCCATAAAACTTCTTTGCAAGAACACCAGAGAATTCATTTTATACAAATGTGTGTGTTATCCAGAGTTAATAAGTGCATTTGTGTAGCAGTGTTTGTTAATCTCTGACCTGTGAAGGCAGCTGTTCACTTACACACGTTGGCTGTGAGAGAACATAACTGATGTTTGATGCAGAGCACCCGAACACAATCCTCAAAATATCAAACTAGTGAAGATAGTCATCTGCACCAGAGCTTCAGCCAGTCTGCTGTGCATGCAGTTCATAAAGAAGACACTGTTACCAGCTTTCCACAGGACAAGAAATAAATTTTCCAGGCAGGAACTGCAGGCCTGGTATTCATATCCGTGGAGTATTTCTCTGGTGGTGAGTTGCTGACGTAGCCTGTTTGTTAAACTGCACTGATTGATAATAGTGCCCTTTACTGTATGGACCCCTTCTGTGTGTCCTCCACAGTCTGTCTCTCTAAAAACAGTGCTTAGTGGTCTATGTTTTTGAACTAGGGAGGCTGAATTAGTGTAGTTTGCCCAAAGCCATTGGTCTATGTTTTTGAACTAGGGAGGCTGAATTAGTGTAGTTTGCCCAAAGCCATAGCAACGTGTTGCAGCTGGCATGAGAAATTAAAATTCTGGCTCTGTATGGGAGTTTTGCTATTGCTTCTAACGGAGCTAGGATTTTACCCATGCAATTTGCTAGGTCCTGGTGTTTGGATTACTGCTGATATCTTCTACAGAAGCTCTGCCAGAACATACTTAATTTATGAAATTGCTCAGCAACAGCGAGTTCCACTATTGAACTGCAATTTTAATCTGTCTAGCAGTGACACTGTTTAATTGTATTTTGTGTGGGTTGCTTAGTATGACAAGCTCTCCTGGAGAAAAATGGTTCTCAGCAGGGTGATGAATGACATCCCAATTGCTAATTCCCCTTGAGGCTTTGAAGTGAACCTGATGGATTGGAAGCAGAACTCCAGATGACTGGCAGTATCATCTGCACCATGTGTGAGGGTGCAGGCTGGGAAGCCCCTCTGCAGGTATTAACAAACATCCTGGATTGGTTGTGAGGTTGCAGGTTGTGATTGCCACTTCTAACAGGCTCTAAAGAGTATATTTGTTAGCCAAGTAAATATTTGGCTCCTATGCTGCCTCCTGCCCTCTGACAGTGTTGAAATTTTTTGAACTAGAATCACATTCTTAACCTGAATTCTAACTCCCAGTCTCTTAAAAGGGTAACTTGTTCCATTTGGTCCCCAGCAAGGGTGAAATAGGATCAGTGTTTGCTTTCTCTTGTTGCCAGGTATGTTAAATGAACAATTTAAATAATTTAATTACCCGTTTGATTAAATTACTGGGACTTTACTCAATGTCATACAGTTTCCTGGTGATTTTTTTTTTCTGGCAGAGCGCAAGCTACATGGTATTGTGTGCACATCAGGAAAACTCTCCATAGTCACATAAATGAGATTCTGAGCGAAATACAGAGAATGGAAAGGTAATTTCAGTATATGAATAATGGATTTTTTCCTTTTTTATTAAATGCATTGGCCTTCTATCTCTCAGCACCTTGTAGAGCACAATGTCCAACTACAACAACTAAGGATGCCTTAAGCAGTTTGTATTAAATAGAAATACTCCATACTGTCCTTTTTACACAACATACCTTGCCTGCCCTGAGAGGTTGTTGTGCAGAGTGTGGTAATGGGGCCAGATGCCTGCACCTTTGTGTAGGGATTTGAGCACAACCATGGGGCTGGCACTGGGCTCTCAGCAGCAGCTGTGGCTGTGCTCTGCAAGAGTAGTGTCCTCACAGGGAGAGCACATCCTGTGTCTCATGTTCCTCCTGCCATAAGGATCTTCCTGGAGGATGCAGGGGGTTAAACAGAACTGCAACAAGAATAATCGGAGAGCACTGCAGTGCATCTGACTGTGCACTGAACTGAACCAGTTATTGCCATCCTTTGCTATGTACAGACCACTCAGAAATGTGTCAGCATGAGGTGAGATTAAACAGAGACACGGAGTCTGGTTCCTCAGTGTGGCAAGGATCATAATTCTGCCAAACAAGAATCAACTCAGTTAGGGTGAACAGCATGATTAGCTCTGTTTCTATTATTGTTTTGAAGAGAAACTGACAAGGATCTCTCTGCACCATTGTGATGGAGGGAAAACAAAAAGCCAGCCTGGCCAGGAGAGAATCCATGCACAAGAAATAGCCTAAACATTGATTTCACTGGAACAGCAAGCATGGAAATCACTGCGAAGAAGAACAACTATTCCAGATGTTCAGTTACAGAATATTTATCCCAATGCATTGTTAATCTGATTTACTGATTGCATGAAGGTAGAGCTAAGGTAAAGAGGTTGCAGATACTCTGATCTGTAAGTACTTTGGAACTGGGGCTGTCTGAGCCACCAGGCTGGAGGCTCTAAAGGAACTTTCCTGGCTGCCAAAGGTTGTTGTGTCAATAAGAGAGAATTCTGCACAGTCTCAGGCTGCCTGCGTTATTGTGGTTCCTTCTTCTTAAGTCTGGTGAAGGCTCATTTGATTTTTTGTTTAATGGGATTTTCTATTGGTGATTGATATTCTCCTAATAAAATACACAAACCACTGTCACTGTGTGGCTGAAGTAGCAGCTGGTTTTGGTTGCAAATCATTCCTGGCTATCTGTCACAGAAGGAGTGCTCGTGTTAGTCTCTGTCTGCTCTGATTAGGCTTTGTTACCCTCTCACTTTGCCGTCTGTTCTGTAGCTTCACAATGCAGTGATCTTCCAGGGCATCAGGATGTTGCCTTAGATCTTCAGCTTCTGCTTTTTGTAAACACAGAAATTTTCTCACTTCATTGTGATTCTGGATTCCTCTGTCCACTTCTCACATGTGCACCTCTTGGGGGTTTGTGACTGTGATCTGCTGAATTAGGAAACCTGGACTGTGGAGTGGTGCTAGATTTTTCTGTCAATAGATACTTCCGAAAAGCATGGATCATGAGATTCTCTTACTGTTCTCTTCCTTTCTTTAGATACAGTTTAACATAAAATGTTTTCAAATAGATTTTGTGCATTTTTTTCAGTCTTTCAGGATCAAATTACTGAATCAAGGCCCAAATCCTTATATGATGAAATTCTGTAACTGTACTGCAGGTTGGGGAAGATACAGAAAACTTAAGGCAAACACATCCAAGATTAACTATGACAAGAAAAATAGAGTATTGCTTTGCTTAGTATTTATATTTAAAATATCTCCATATTTTTGCTTTGTTCCAGTTTTGAGCAGGGGAAAATTTAATTTGCTTCTACTTTTTATTTGGGTATGGAGCTGTAGTTGACTTTTAACTCTGGATTTTACTTTATGACAATATTGCTGCAGGAAAATATAGCACCAGCTACTTAATGTCAAAGGATGTGTGCTAGTTTATTTTGTTGCCATTTTTGTGGCTTTCATCCAAGGTCACTTGTGTCATGGGACACCTGAGTCCAAGATTTATAATGCTGCAGGAGATTGCCTAGCAGTACACTAACAGTTCGTAATCTAAAGACTTTTTGAAGCTATATTAAAGCACAGGGAAGCATTTTATCCTTCTCTGAATGGTTTCTGTTTCACAACCAAACTTTGTACAATAACATTTTCTTACTTTTTAAAAAATATCCCCCTTTTTGTTGAGGAAAAAATAGAGGGCAAAAATCAGCAACTGTGGACCTTTGAAGATA
Organism: Geospiza fortis; assembly: GCF_000277835.1. Taxonomy (NCBI): domain Eukaryota; kingdom Metazoa; phylum Chordata; class Aves; order Passeriformes; family Thraupidae; genus Geospiza; species Geospiza fortis. The sequence goes on along the minus strand of NW_005054326.1, from coordinate 5,832,172 downwards.
TACAGATGAGCACTAGGATATGGCATGCTAGTAGGTAGATAAGGAAAAAAAATAAGCACACTACCTAGTTTTAGGCACCTAATTTAGATTAGGAGGCTTATCTTGTTAGGTTTTTGTTAGGAGAGTGAGGGTTGTGCTCCTAAGGCATCAGATGTCACCCTCTGGCAAAACCTGCTTCCTTCTCATAAAGCAAGCTCAGGGAAATGTGCCATCCATGTTGGGTGGGGAATTCTACTACTGTGAGTGCACCCCTGGTGGGTTTATTTTGAGGGGAAAGAGAAACCCTCAGAAGGTTTATAGCCTATAGTAATTAGAGAAGAAAAGTCTCCACATCTTGTTTGCTGGTAGTGTGCAAATGGATAGTCAGTTTTGCTGATTTTGTGCATAAGAGAGATTCTGAAACATGACTAATTTGATGCATATGCTTTGTCTTTTCCATGGTAAATTAGAACCTTTCCATACCCAGGAGCTGAGCTGTAGCTCTTCTTGATTTAAAGTGTGTTTTGTTACCTTAATTGCACCATTTATCAGGACTTTTTGGTGCTTTTTAATTTTGCTTTTTACTGTGAATTCTCTCACCCAAGTAAATGATACTACAGCATTCAGGAAACTTGGAAGGCATTCAAGCCAGCACTTCATCACCACTCTGAAAGATGATCTATGAACACCAAAGTTGCAGGACCTTGAAAAAAGGCCATTGGCATGAAGAGCTTGGAACTCTATGGGACAGAAGCAGCTAAAGGTATGTGAGGTTCTGATTCTGAGTTACTGAAGGTGTTGAGCCCCTGGGCCAACGGTGTCCAGATCTGTCTTTTAGAATTAGGGGAAAGCCCTAAAGAAAGGAAACAGAGCCCTTGAAGGAATATGTTACAGAGCTGAATTTTCTGTCCATTTCTATTGATGCCCTTTCTTGAAGACTTAGAACTAGAACTTAGTTCAGGTTAGAAGGGAGCTTAGGAGGTTCCTAGTCAGCTTGGTGCCCAAAGCACAGCCAGCTCAGAGATCAGAGAAAATGGCTCAGAATTTTATCCAGCCAGTCCTTCTGCTCTTTCTGTAGCATGGACAGGGGGAATCTGAGGGTAGCAGAGTAGCTTGGTTGGCCTGTGTGGGCAGAGATCATTAGGAGGGCAGGTGCTTGACTTGTTCAAAATGTGATAATGGCAATAATCTTGAATGAAGTGGCTCTGCTTCCAGCAGAGGATAATTAGCCTTTGCATTTGAAAGGAAATGATCAGGAAAAGCAATAAGCATTAGGCAGGAGTCCCACTACCACGCGGTTTCCAGCTCTGGTAACCACAGCTCGCTTCAAGGAGTGTTGGCTTCAGTCACAAGGGTGTGTCACTTCCTCAGAGCAGGCCAAAAGCTGAAGCATGAACTGTAGAGTTCTGTGGCATCACAAACTCTAGAGCTGTGGGGGCAGGGAAGGTGTAAAGGGAGAATCCACATGAGAAACCAGTGGCTGTTTGGACTGCCAAGTGTCAGCAGGTGTCTGGTACGTTCTGCTTGCTGAGGGAAGCAGGAGGCTTATTGTTCACAGGAGAAAAGAAGTATCTCTGTGACAAAGGATCTAAGAATGGGAGAACCAGATGGATGGAGGGACCTCCAGAGGTTTCAGGGAGATGGGTTGTGACCCCCATGTTCTTTTCCAAGAAGACAGAGCATATTAGTGAAGGAGAAAATCTAGACAGGGAAATACTGACTTTTGAGGGTTGTGAAAGGTACCTGCTGTCATTTACTTTGTGTTACTGTCAGGGAAAGCATAGGCATATTCCTGACCCTGAAACTGTTTGTGGTGGAGTTCGCAGGGGTCCCAGGATGAGGGAAGAGACGAGGATCTGACTCCATGTTTCAGAAGGCTTGATTTATTATTTTATGATATATATTATATTAAAACTATACTAAAAGAATAGAAGAAAGGATTTCATCAGAAGGCTAGCTAAGAATAGAAAAGGAATGATAACAAAGGCTTGTGACTGACCGAGACAGTCCGGACAGCTGGACTGTGATTGGCTATTCATTAGAAACAACCACATGAGACCAATCACAGATCCACCTGTTGCATTCCACAGCAGCAGATAACCATTGTTTACATTTTGTTTCTGAGGCCTCTTGAGCTTCTCAGGAGAAAAAATCCTAAGGAAAGGATTTTTCATAAAATGTGTCTGTGACAACTGCTCAAAACAGGCATATTCCTGACCTCGAAACTGCTCAAAACAGTTGTGCTGCCTGTAGCATAGAGATGCACAGGCAGCACAACTGTATCTTCCCAGTCTCCAGTTTCGCTATCAGACTTCACTTTGCAAGGATCGTCCCATGAGAGGTGCAGGTACGTACTGAATATATTTATATAATTGGTATAACGTTTATTTGTACAATGTATTGCCTCTCTATGGATGTACTGAAAAGCCAGATGGGAGAGACTGGGCTGCGGGAAGGTCTAGATAACAATGTGGCATTGAGGAGGAGGGGATACACAGGAAGAGGCAAGTTTAGGGAGGGATAGAGGGAGGGAAGGAGGGAGAGGGCAGGGGAGTGCGGGCGCGGTGGCAGCGCAGGAGCGGCTGTGCCGCTGTCCGCGGTGCTGAGCGCGCCGTGCCGGGGCTGCCTCCGTTGGCTCCTTGCATCGTCTAAAGATGGGCTGCTCTGTAATCTTCCTGCCTGTAACATCTCTGTGTCATTTCACAAATGGTGTGGCCCGCTGGAACCCAGGGATTTTCACCGTGGCAGGTAACTCTGAATATCTCCACCTAGAGCCACGTTTCCTATTTCCTCACAGAAAGCTGCTATTATGGAAATAACTGTCTGCTAAGCTGGGCACAGTGGGGAGTTCTCAGGAAGATGATTCTTCTGAACATGCCTGTGAAATTCAGTGAAATTCTGCTGAAAATGTCTGCACCACAGCAAGGAGCAGCTCCTCACATACCATCCCAGCACATCAGCTGACAGAGTTGCAAAACCTGAATCCTTAAAATCCTGACTGAACTGATATAGCTGAGCTTTTGTATGCTCTTGATTACAATACTTGATTGCCTTGAACTGCTCACAGTACCTAAAAATATCAGATATATTCAAACTATCAGCAACACATCCAGCATATAGTACTGAGTGCCACCCACTGGCTTGAAATATTTTTTTCACCATTCCCTGACTTGCTACAGGAGCCAGAAAGCAGGAGAGAGACAGTCAGGAGTGACATTGAAAGGAAGAGTCTCCCTCATTATTTAACATGTTGAATTTGTTTAGAGTTCAAAGTTTTGTAGTACTGAAAGCTCTTTGTGATGTGTGACTGTTTAAATGGGTGCCAGCTCTCTGATGGTATTGAAGTGCTGCTTTGAGTCCTGCAGTTCCTAGGAAAGCTGATAGCAAAAGTCAGTTCTATAGATTTTATTACATACTTCTGTCATGCTGCTCCATGTTGGACTCAGCTGTACCATTCTATAGGTGCACAGCATTTAGAGATTTAAACTGTTTAGAATAAGATAGATTTATTTTTCACCTGAATGTGGCCTTGGATTTCTTCTGACAGAGTAGGTATGGCAGTCAGGCTCACAGTCTCAATACCCAGCATCACCTTGATTTCCTAGGCCAACTGAGCATCCAAGGAAGGAGTATGTGAGAACAGAAGAAAGTAGATCTCTGAACACATGATGCACTTTCTGATGCTGCAACTTCTGTCAATCATCCCTTTTGGCATCTTTCTGAAAAGCCATTGTTAGTAGTCTAGGACACTTTTCCCTTCTGTTCCTACATTTATCTTGCTTTGGGTCCTGTTTCCATTTAATTCAGGGAATGACAAAATGCCTTTATTCAGAATGGCAAAGCCTTGGCTGTAAGAGTCACAATGTTGATTTGCAGCCTTTGATATACAATAGCTTTATTTCTGTGTGTGTTGTTCCTTGCACTTGCAGGAAGGAGGTGATGTTTCATCTACAACAATATTACTTTCAACATAAGGGCTTGTCCTCAGGAGTACTGTTAGCATGGGATGTTTTTGTATTATATATTAGATTTCATGTGATTCTAGAAATTTCTGCTTCATTTTCCCCACATGTTCAAGTAATGGCTGTACAAGGGAGGCTACTCATCTTGCCTGTGTCAAGCAAGAACTCATTTCAGCAATTGATGTGCCATCACACAGTCTTTGCCTGCAGGACTCTGTTCTGCATAGGGAGAGTCAACCGTAGAGGAAAAGCTCCAAGGGTGGAGTACAGCCATTTATAAACCTGTGACAAAATGAAAAACATGTTTCCCATTAAAAGTTGAGCCTGAGGATGCCTAATGTATAATTTTTCATCCTGTGATCTTCAAGAATGAGGTACATGTGATTTTTTAGTTTTTTTTTAAATAGTGGTCCTGTTAGGAAGATCAGGTCAGGCAGATCTCAGCTAGCTATCAAGATGATTTGCATTCTGTATGTCACCAATTTGTCAATTTTTCAGTCCCAAATGGCTAATTTTTTTATTAGGTTTGATTGCATGAGATGATAGACATAGGTTTATTTTCCCTCTTCTTTGCCATATTTAAAACCTTGTTGATGGTGGTTGCAGGAAGATACCATTTAAACCACAGTGTTTAAATGAAGTAAGATATGATTTTCTGGCAAGCATATTCTGTCAAGTGGAAGAAAGCTTTGTTAAAGCAGAGCAATATCTGTTATGTCTCTGTTATGAAATACCAGTTTTCTGACCTGTTTATTCATATGGAGATTTTAGAGAGAGACAATAGTTTTCAGCATATCACTCCTTTTCCAGAGCTATTCACCACCTCATTTCACTGGTCTCTGGTGTGTCTAGACTGCAGGGAAAAATTTTATGTGCTTTTTCTTCCCTGCAAAGCCGGAAATTGCCAGTTGTGCATTATCAAAGGAATGAGAGCTTGTTGGTGAGCTCTCTCTGTGCTTCACTGTGGTACAGCTATGCAGTAAATTTGCCAATGGCTTCTGCTGCCCAACAGAATCCACACCCTAAGGCTGTGTACGAAATGTTCTGTTTTTAGAGAACATGTCTAGGTGATGTCTCTGTGGTCTTCAGAGCCAACAGATTCGCTGTGGCAGTGTGTTCATCCTAATGCACAAAGGAAAGACCTTCCTAATATAGTTGGCCCTGCTTGGAGCAGAACATTGGCCTAGATGACCTGCAGACCTCCCTTTCAGTCTTAAATTATTCCAGGATTCCAATAAAGCTCCCTGAGCACGTAGCCAGCATCAAAGGTGCCTTGTACAAGCAGTGCTGGAGCCATTGCTGCTGCAGCTGCCCTTGGGCAGAAGTTTGTCTCCCAGTGCTGCCTTCCTTTCTCCTGAGGAGCATGGAGGCCCTCAAGAGAGAGTTTTTGGGGACTGTAGTGTGGTGTGCAGGGTTTGTGCAGTCTGAACACTCCAGCACACTGCAGTCCTGACATGGCACTGCCTCCCTGCATCCCATGCTTGGTTCACTGCTTGCTCCCATGGATGTGGCTGGATAGCTGCTTTTTGGCAGGACTTACTCTGAAAAAGAATCCATGCAGCCCAACAGGGCCCTGTTGGGTACCCTTGGTGTTTTGTGAAAGGCTCAGGTACCTCCAGGCATGAAAAGCTAATGCCACCTGTCACCCCACGTGGTGTTCCACTGCTCTTCTCTCTGAGTGCGTTTTTCCCTGGGTTCCCCACAGGGTTGCTGGTTGCACAAGCCAGCACCAATTAATTCAGGGGTCAGTCCTGCATCTTTACTGGGATGCAGGTTTCACATGCCCCTTTCAACTGCTTTCAAACAAGATAAATCACACAAGACTTCTACCTTTATTTTCTACAAATTGTCTTTTTCAATGCTGTATGCCATGAAACATCCCTATAAGCAGGCAGAAGCTGGAAGAACTGGAGTTGCTTTGAGTTATACTAAAACCAATTTTGAGCCCAAATAGTGACATTTATAGAGGCAGGTGGCTTGTTGAGTAATATGCTCAACTGCAAGCCATGATTCTAAATGTCAGTCTGGGAATGCCATAAATCCTATCTAAAATGTGCTCAGGTTGTTTTACATTTCAACATGTTAGCCCAAAACTCCTCAGACAAAAAAAGAATAAGCAGCGTGGGTGGCATAATTGTTACTTTTTTGGATCCCAAACATATGCTTTTAGCAATCAGGACCTCATAAATTTTCCCTCAATGCCTGTCAGTGTTGCTTAGGTTTCCAGCTAGGGGCTTTGAACTCTGCTGGCCCTTCTCCAGAGCTATCATCTTGCTTGCACTGATGTCTGCAGTTTTGGGGGTCTAGTGAAAAGTTTCCTGAGGAAAAAAAAACCACAGCCTTTACTGGTGAAAGACAGAACTTTACAGGTAGGATTGAGATTTTTTCCCATTTTTAATGGGCCTTCCTTTACTCATCACCCTCTCCTTTCTACTCCCACCCCTGCCTCAGGCTGGGGCTGTCCTAGTTTGGTCCTGTAATGTTTAGCCTTTGGCAGTCCGTGCTGCTCCTGTACTGCTTTCCTCTACAAGTCTCCAGTCAGGCTGGGATTTGAGAATCCTGCTCAGCCCCCCAAGAGGGTCTGTGTGAGCAGTGTCACCAGATTTCAAGACTGTTTGCTTCAGTGGCCCATTGTGACCTGCAGGTAAGCCTCTGTGAAGCCTGCTGGAGACAGGCTGCTGCAGGGCTCGTAGGAGTTCTCAGAGAAAAAGGTTTGAACTTGTTTTGATTTCATATGAATTCTTTGTGGTTTTTACCACATTTTAAAATTCTGAGGGAGTGGGGGGTGAGCATGGGGTTGTTGTTTTTGAGGGGGTTTTAAATTTTTTAGCCCCCCATGTATTGCCCACTGTTCAAAGCCTTTTGGCTGGTGTCTCCTGTAGGCTGGGCTCTGATGGGTTCTCAGCAGTGCCTTCAGAGGTATCTTTTACTTATTTGGAATGTGTCTGATGACAAAGGAGAGAGGGCAGGAGGGGGACATGGGGTTGTTTGCAGAACCCTAAACACATTCCTTCTGAAATCCTTTTTCCTCTTTCTGCTGAAATCAGATTTCAGCTTGATAAGTCCAACTCTGTAGCAGACCCACCACAGGGATTTATGTCATCTTTGTATAGGAAGAAAAATTGCAGGAAGAATGATGTAGTGCTGCAGCTTTCCAGTGCGGTAAATTTAGGGTACTCAATTTACACCATTATAACTCTTCAAAATGATCAAAGAAAAACACCTCTGAAGCTCAAACTCTGCTTACTTCTTGAGTGCTAAGATTAACCTTTTGTGAAATCTTCGTGTTAAACCTACCTGCAGTTTGGCAAAAGTTTAGGGAGGAGAGAATGAAATGGCCTGGAAAGATGATCATGATGTAAGAAGCTGCTCTCAAACAAAATGGCCTCATTCTTTTATTTCTATTTATCTAGCCTGTCTTCCAGAGAGCACTTTTTGGCTATCAAATCACATTTATTTCGATCTCTCTTTTGTGTGACCAAGACATTGTCAGCCAGTTCCTGGCCTTTAACTGCTTGATTCTTCAACCTTAGTATTTTTTTAACATTGGTTTGTGTATAAATTCATATATTTGCTTTAGGAGCAAATTGAAAAAAACAGCTTTCCCAGCATATGGAACCATATGTACCCTCACAGGAGCCAGCAAAATGGCTGAGATATTTAGATAATCTAGCAGAGACCTCCACTTGAGTTAAGAGTGTGCAGCCAGAGCACTGAAAAGTTGTTTTCTCTGGCAGGGTGGTCTGCAGCCCACGTCTGTCAGTGGCTGTAGTGAGTGGTCAGCAGCTCGTCTGCAAGAGATGTGTTAAACATCAAATTAAATGTATGTTAAAGATGGATTATCCTCTTTGAAGAGGAGAGAGTGTGCTGTGGGTTTGCTGTGAACCACTGGGCTGCAGGGTTTGGGAGCTGCTGGTCTTTGTGGCCAACTGATAGAAGAAGGTGGGCCACCCTCTTTGCTAGGGATTTCTACAGATCAGTTCTCCAGAGCTCTTCTGGAGAACATGAGCTTTGATTCCAGGTGCTGTGAAAGAGTGGATCCAGAGACATCCCTCCTGTCTCAGCTCCTGTCCATCACTCTCTCTCTGGTGAAGGCAGTCACCTCCCAGTACCTGCACTATCTAGGTGCTGTCACCAAGAGAGAGATGCCACCTGTGTGTGCTGCTGGTTTGTCTTATGCCACAGTGACCCCCAGAAGCAGAGAATTACAGATTATCCTTGCTTGGCCCTTGGTTCTGCTTTAAATTGTGGTGGGCTCTTAGAGCTTTTAACTCCAGAGGCCTGATCCAGCCTGAATTTTACTATTTCTTTGTTGTCTGAAGATTGCTCATGTACCAAGTACATCGTTCTGCAGGATTTTCTGTATTTCCTTAGAGACGAGCAGCTGAAATTAATGTAGCTCTGCCTAAGCAAAGACAATAGAAGGGATTTTTTGGCAGTGCTAACCAGGCCATTGCTGGTAGTTATTTATTTGAAAAACCAGAACAACAAAACCTAAACCGAACTAAAAAACCACAGGCAAACAAAAAACCACACAACCACACAGCCTTAACTTAGGGCAGTTTTCTCACTCCCCTCTTCTGTCCTTCTCCAAAGTCTGCTGGTTGTCCATATTGCCCAGCTGCCAGCTCTGGCCTTCTGAACTCAGCAGCTTCTGTTCACCGCAGCCTGCAGAGCAAACACAACGTGTCCCAGAACGCTTTCAGCACTGATCACTCCTTGTAAATTGGGGCTATAAACACCCCCCCGGGGGTTTGCTGTGTGATGATGCTTTGTGTGATCACAGAGATCTCCTCTCCACACGTGGCTAACTGAGGGCCTGGTGCACAGAAACAGCTGAGTGTGAGCTGCTGGGTTTGGGCACCTCTCTTTTGGATTGCAGACAGATTTCCAAGGCAGCAGCACCTCCACTCCTGGGATACAGCTCAGTGCTTCCTTTCAGTGCTTGAAAGCCTTGCTTCGAAGCTTCAGAACTTCTAAATAAGGCAGGCAGAGCCTTTCTTAATATCAGTGAAACACCGTGGTTTCCCCTAAATTCATCCTCCAAATGGCTGGGCTAATTTTGTTGGAACTCTCTGAAAAATATTTAGCCTTAGGCAAGCATATTACAGGGAACATTTCTGCCTGAACACTGAACGCTTGACAGTTGCAAGCAACTGAAATCAGGGTCTTGTGAAAGGGAGTAGGAGACAGATTTAACTGTTTCATCTGTGCCAGGTATCTGCCTATACTAATTTCTGGTTGGATGCATAAGTAATATGTACAAGTCCACAATATATCCTTTCTTTTTAGGAACCAGATTTATTCTGGTAAAACTCATCTAAGTCTATGGAATTACAAGATCATAAACCTAGTATAACATTGGAAAATCAGGTTCTATGGATGTGCTGTGTGTGTGGTATGAATCTATTTGCAATGTATATATAAATAAGATTTGTGGTGAAATTAGAAAAACAAGCTGCTTGTATATCATCTAGGAATGAGCCCTATGTTATGCTTAATATTTTCCAGAGACAAATGTGGTGACAGACTTATCAGAAACACTGGCTGAAATGAAGCTGTTGGTCCAAACATCCTCATCATCCTTTATCCTAAAGCCAAAGCAAAAATGAGATGCCCCAGTGGGTGTGGGCCATGGTAACATTACTTTTTATCATTATTATTATATTCAGATGTTGGTTGTGTTTACAATTACAGTGCTGGCAGATGGACTCTATTAGAACTGCCAAATCTGATCATCTAGCCCCAAATCTGATCATATTACTGAGAACACAGTCTGGGATTTTACAGGGGCCAGAGACAAATTGGCTCCTTCTTCCTCACCAGCTTATCTTGCCATATCTATTTCAGAGTGAGGCACATCTATTTTATTGAGCCTCTGCCACTTGCTCTGGATCCTTCTGGGTGGCTGTGAGGCAGAGACCAAGCAAAGCTTTGCACTCTGGAGGGAACAACACATGGGTGTCCTTACAGATTTGGCAGGTAAGGGAGCTCAGGTTCACTGTGCACGAAAGATGAACAAGGGCTTGCTTTCCCATTTTGGCATTCCCTTTTTTTTTTTTTCTTTTTTCTTTTTTTTTTTTTAACAAAAGGAGATGTGAAGTTGAGGAGAGGAAATGCCTGACAAGCCAATGTATGTAATTTAGGTAAAAATTAACCTAATGTGGTTAGGCTGATTATTTTTCTGTCCCAGGAACAAGCCAACAGCACTTGCATGGTGTACTTGTCATCCAGAGAGTAAAGTGGGCCCAGCAGCTAGACTGGGACAAAAAAAAAAATCTTTCAGGCAGGTCTAGCTGCCAGCACTTCAGTGAGTTTCCACTACACAGACTCTGTTCCCTGGGTTTGATGGCCCACTGAGTGAAAATGGAGAAATGAGAAGGTTAGCTTTCCCTCTGGAGAGAAAGAAAGGCTCATTGGAAAGCAAGGTAGATGCTCTGATTATATGCAAACAAGGAAGAGCCAAGGAGGCAGGAACCCAAGGAAATTACTATGTGCTAATGATTATTCTGAAGAAACACTGTAGGGTAAATAGTGGACCAAAACTACTTCATCCTGACTCCAACAGAAGGCCTGTTTTCTCCTGTAGGAATGACTCCCTGCAACTGAATGTTAAAAACTCTCTAAAGTCAGCAGAAACCTTCCAGTCCTGCTTATTAAATCTCGGGACAGGAGCTCATGGGGCTTTGTGACAGCAGCCATTCTCCTGTCCCACAAAACAGAGAGATTCCAAAGCCTCCCCATTTACCTGGCAGGGTACTGGAAGGGCATTGGAGTCAGTCAGCCCAGCCCTAATTTAGGGAAGGGGATTGCTGATATCCCACCTGGCTGCCAAAAACTTGGTCCCTGAAGTGGTCTGTGGCAGCATCTCTTTCTTTAGGCTGGCAAGGGCTGTTGCAAGTGGAGGCCCTCTAAAGGAAAAGGTTCATTTTGATGAAGATGAAACTTATGGTCATGGTTTCTTTCCTTGGAGAAAACTGCTTGCACACATCCTGGGGTTTCAAGGAAATTGAAATTGCTTTTTTATTAGCAAAAATATTCATTGCATCCTACCCTGCATTTGTACAGTGCTTCTGGCATGAGGAGCCTTGGAGTGGGCTGCAGACTCAGCAGGGAATACTCTCAGGAGCAGGTAGCCCAAAGCAGCTTCTCCTCAGAGCAGAGAGATGCCATGGGAGGCAGGAATCTGCTGAATCCTGAAATTGGCGGGAGACAGATGTCAGGAACCTGTTTCTTGCAGAGGTGAGATCTGCCTTGGCTGGGTGCAAAGGGTTTCTGACACACAGTTTGCAGGGTATCCCAGATTCCTGAGCACCACAGTTGGTTGTCCCTGCCATTTGTGGAGGCAAGGTACCCAGTGAAGCTGATGCAGTGCTGCCAGTTCTCCCACAGCAGCAGAACCTGGATCCAAAGAGCCTACTCTATTCTGAGCTCAGGAAAAACGGTGATCTTGCGTTGAATGTGGTGGGATTTTCCTGATCTATTCAGCTCAACAGCTGTGAGAGCATGAAGGCTGGGCAGGTGGAGAGAGGAGGGTGATCCACAGCTGCTGCTGCTCCAGGTGGTTTCTGGCTGCTCAATAAAGCTGTCAGCCTTCAGGTAGGTGAGCCCTCACAATTACTCTTCCTGCCTTCTGGGTCTCAGCATTGGAAGTTGCACAGTTTCTCTTTGAGCTGGTAAGTTTCTTCCAATTTTCTTTGGATTTTTCTAAGCATGCGCTCAACTCTTTCTGATGGGTATAATAATTGATTTGTATTGATTTCCTGCATGGTGTGTCAAGATGAGGTGAGAGACAATCCAAATGGGCTGAGTCAAAGCCTCTGCTGTGTGTGCAAGGGGAAGGTGTAGATAGAGTTGTCAGCACAGCTCATGGAGAGGAGCCACTTTCTCCTTTGCCCTAAGCAATAGGTATTTAGGTTTTGCATGACTAAGAATGCAGCATTATCTTCTCCTTAATTCTTGCTTGTTGTTACTTAAGTGTTGTCTTTTTATTTGAACGAATAAGCAGCTCTGAAGAGGAAATATAGCTGTTTAGTGTTCCCCCCCCTTTTTTTTCCTGTGGACAAATGCAGGGAAGCTCTACTTTGGTGTTATTTTAAGCAGCTCATTTTTGCTGCCTGACCTATGTGACTTAGTTAAGGTCACAGGAAAGTGCATCTTTTTTCCCAGATTGCATGATGTGCTTCATGCCTTGGGCTATGCTAATAATTTTGATTTCTGGGACAGAAGGTAGAGATAAAAAGGCACCTTAATTCTACTAGTCCTTGCTAAAGCTTCTCACAGGAATTCTCTAAGCTTCTTCTGTAAACTGCATCATCCTTTGGTTTCATCTTGAAAAATAAGGGCATCAACTGCCCCGTGAAGGACAGCAGCACAGGCTGTTTTCCAGCAGGAGGATGAATATAACAGAGCTGTCAGTCCTGCACTTTCTGAGTTTATACAGTACCATTAAGCTGCTATCATCTCTTCCATGATGTTGCTTCCAGTTATTTTGTATATTGGGAGTATTACATGCTGGAGGGCAAGGCTGCTGTCATTCAGGGGGACATGAACAAACTGGAGAAATTGGATGACAGAGGCATGAAATATAAGAAGGCAAAGTCCTGCAGCTGTGAAATAATAGCCTCATGCAGCAGTACAAGCTGTGGATTGGTTGGCTGGCAATCAGCTTAAACTGAAAGCACTTGGCGGTCTTGATGGACGTGAAGCTGAACATGAGTCAAAAATGTGCCACTTCAACAAGGAGAGCCAACCACACCTGACACAAGGTGCAATGATGCCAGCACAGCTGACAGGCCAGGGCAGGAGTTGTTCCCTGTTAAGAGCTTGTGAGACCACACCTGGTGTAATGCACCTGGTTCTGGCCCCTAAAAAGTATTGATAAAAGCACTGATAAACTGGAGCAATGTTAGTGAGTGGCCACTAACATGGTCAGTAAGCAGAAGTTCCAGTGTTCAAGAAAGGCTGAGGGAGATGGGTTTGTTCAGCTTTAAGAAGAGAAGACTCAGGTGGGACCTTGTGGTTATCTTGAGCTACATAATGGGAATTGCAGAGACACCAGAGCTGCTGAGAGGTGCCTGGAGTGAAATGACAAAAGGCACCAGGCAAAACTTGAACCAGGGAAAATTCCTGTTATGTCTGAGGAAAAAGTTTTTCACCTGGAAAGAGATGCAGAGGTGCCCAGAGAGGCTGGAGGCCCTCAATATTACCAAAACTTGACTCTGCAAGACCCTGAGACAATGTTGACGGTAGTCCTGCTTTTAATGGAATGCATGGACTAACTGTTCTCTCTATTATTCTATACTGCCCTTTTTTATTAGTGCCCTTGTATTAAATCTTCTCCCAGTGTACGAGCTATCTCTATGAGACTGTTCAAGCTGCAGGTGTTCAGGGTCTCTTACAAAAGAAATATGTGTGCCCTGCAACTTTTGCAACATAGATATAGACCTAAGCCTGTGAACACCTGGGTGTGTCTTGGTGCTGTGCATTGTGTCTCACCCTGCCCTCACCAAATGCAAGTGCTGTCTTCAGAGAGGTTGGCTCTATCACTCTTAATATTTATATTTAATTAACGTCATTAGGGCTTTCTTATAAATTAAAAAGTTAATTCTTCACAGAAATGAGTGATTTTAGACATGACTTCTTGGTTTATATGGAATGGCTGCTTCTTAAATGCCTATTTCTTAGGAGGTGTGTTAATTTTCCTTGTAATCATAATTACCATTTGATTCCCAAAATGGATTTTGGGGGAAAAATACCCTTGTGCAGTTCCAGTTCCCTCACTAGTGGTTCCCACTCCTTTACTTGTCTCCCCATCCCTGGGATAGTAGACAGGACTGTCTACTACTAAATATATTGTATTTGCAATATATTGTATTGTTCTTGGATGAAGGGAGGAATGATGGATCTGATTCCATGTTCTTAGAAGGCTAATTTATTATTTTATGATGCTATATTATATTAAAGAATACTATACTAAACTATACTAGAGAATACAGAAAGGATATTTGCAGAAGGCTAAAAAGATAATAATGAAAACTTGTGGCTCTTTCCAGAGTCCTGACACAGCTTGACGGTGATTGGTCATTAAGTCAAAACAATTCACATGAAACCAATGAAACAACCACCTGTTGGATAAACAATCTCCAAACACATTCCAAAGCAGCGAAACACAGGAGAAGCAAATGAGATAATATTGTTGTCTTTTTTCTCTGCGGCTTCTCAGCTTCCCAGGAGAAGAATCCTGGGCAAAGAGATTTTTCCAGAAAATATGATGGTGACAGGACAGTGGTACATGTCTACTGAGAAGATCAGAAGCAGCTGGAAAGGAGTGGGGCTGTGGAACTTCTCTGGCTGGTTCCATGTGCCCTCCTGTGCCCCACCATGTGCTCTCCTGTGCCCCACCATGTGCCCCTGCCCCCTGAAGAACCCTCTCATCACCTCACCCACCCCAAACATCAGATTATTCGCTTGTCTGGCCCAGGTACAAGCAGAAGGGCAAAGCCCAGTGTAGATGGTTGGAGGAGAGGCGGGAACGCCTTCAAACTATCAAGAAAGGAAAAGCCGATGGATTCTTGCCCACCTGGGCATCAGCAGCCAGGTTGCTGTCTCACAGCTCTCCTCGCTATCAGACAATCTGTCATTTGCAAAGGCAATTAAAAAGTGCACCAGGAGAGCCTGCTCGGCTGAGCAGAGGGGGAGAGTGCAGGCTCTGACCAGGAGCTGTCACAGGTGCTGGCATCGGTCCCCGAATGATGTCAGTGCTGCACGGAGGTGCCTGCAGAACAACAGGCTGCTTATCTCGTTTGCAGCCCAGCCCTGCCGAGCTGTGAGAAAGGTCACACTCCTCACTGCTGCATCAGGCTTCCTTCAGACCCTGCCCAGCGGCTGCCAGTGAATGTGGAAGGAAAAAAGAGAAACGAAACCCAAAGCCAGCCCTGGAGAGAAGGGGAATGCAGGCACAGCATGTTACTGCACTGAGATTGCAGTGTTTGCCAAATACATGCTGCTCCTTTTCCACTAGCAGATAAACCACAGGGAAAACAAGCCTTGCTGTTGCTGTCAGCTGATGAGGTTATTCCTTTGGTTCCCTCTGACAACTCTGGGGCTGGAGTTCCTGGAGTACCCTCTTGCTTGTAGTACCTTGTGTTGCCAGGGGTGTTACAGTGGCTGTGAGCTCCCTTCATTTGCATTTCCCCTTAAAAATAGGAAGTGACAAGGAGAAGGAGCAAGGGAAAAAGATTTCAGCTTGTTGACTTCTGCTTCCTTGGTAATGGTGTGAGAAATTTTTTTAGGAGGAAGTCAAGCAGCTTGGGGTTCTTGAGGACAAAGTTTCATGAGGTCCTTCAGACTGACTGTGTGCTCTGCTCCCCTTTTGCAGGAGAAGGACTCTCTGTTTTCACACTAACAACTCCGCTGTCTCACTCTGCTTCTTGGTGTATATCTTGAATATGCCTCTCTTCTAATAAATAGGGAAAAAAGAAATTAATTTTCTCTCAGAATCTAGATGATGCTTTGACCAGTACCTCCTTCAGCAAAGCCATTCTTATGTAACAGCAAATACTGAGATTTTATTTCTCTGTAATCTAATACATTTTTACTTCACAATAATGCAGCACAGCAGTTGAATTTTCAGTGCCAGTGTAAATAGTTCCTGCCTCATATTACAGATGATTACATGACACTGACAAATCTCTAAAGCTCACCTGCTCTTTTGAGTATTTTGGTGTTCCCTAATAAAGCCTGAGGAAGATCTCAACCTAATGGAAATGCATTCAAGGCAAAAGTGTCTTGGACATGTATTTGTTTCTTTAGGCTGCATTAGAGCACCAAGGGTAGAGTAAAGCTGGGAGCAGGATAGAGCCTCCACATCCTTAAGTCTCTGAAATGTTTGCAACCAAATTGCAGTACTGGTCTGTGTGTTTTAACTGGGTCACTGAGTGAGAGCCATTTGAATGCTTCATGCTCTGCATCTTCCAAGTAATTGCAGTTTAAGGATTCATTTTAATGTTAATTTTCCCACTTAGACATTTGAAGCTGAGCTTGGAGTTATGCAAAAAAGAGGCATATCTCGATCTGTTTTGAATCTGAAATTGAGTGTCAGTATAAAACCAAATCCACATTATATCTTTGCACATGAAAACTTTTTACATTGTACTTTTGAGATGGCAAATGATGATGTTTTCACTTTTAAAAATTATTCTGTCATAAAAAAAGAAATGATAAGTTCTTTTAAGGACCATAGGACAAGGTGTTCCCTCACACATTCATGTCTCAACCTCTGGTTGTTTCAAAGCAAAGACCGAATGTTTACACTGCTTCATCTGACCCATATCCCATCCAACTTGTCTGCTCTTTTTGTCTGCTCTTTTTTTCCTTCTTTGTAATTCTTTTTGCATCTTTTTCCAAAACATGGCTCCTAAGATGAGCCCTGTCACCTCCAGACATTAGAACTGACAGAACCTTTAGGAAAAGGAAAACCAAGAGAAGCTTTGTGATGATGGATTGAGATTTAAAGCTGAGAGATGGGGCTGTGAGAAACAACTGCTCACTTTGAATGTTTAAAAAGGTTTATTAAACCTTAACAAAAATGCAACAAAGGACTACATAAGGAAAAAGCTGCACTGCTGGGAACTGCCCTCATGGATACCACATGGCCAGTTCCTTTTCAAGATGGATGCTCAGTCTTTTATACCCCTGGGGGTTGCATCAGCCAGCCCTGGCGCCTCCCAAAGTCTGTCAGCCAGCTCTTCTTTGCCATTTATCAGTGGAAACTGCTTTCTGTAACTGGATTGGAGGTCAGGTATTGCCGTGCTGCCCCCCTAAGCACCAAGCTTTTCCATTCCCAGCTGCCCCATGCCAGGGACACCTGTGCAGCTTCTTTGTTCCTGTCCTAGACAGCCCAGGCTGTCTGATGGCAACAGTACAGGGGGGGAAGGGAACTGTGGGGAGAACAGAGGACATCTAAACTACAATAACATAACTGTACATCGCTAAAGCTTTTCTTAATAGTCACACAATAGTTATCTTTAAATTGTGAGAGCCAATCATCTCATTATCCATCTATAACAGGGCTCCTGGCTACTTCTCCAGACTGCACCCCAAAGCAGCGCAATTTTCTGGCTCAGGGCATCTTCCACATGTTCTGGCTGTGTAAAAGGGGAATTACAGCTACAAGGAACTTCAGCAAAGCGAACCTCTACTTCCTTCTCATAGCAACCAGCACAGATGTTTTAGCGGCTCTGGTTCCCCTCCCTATGTATCCCCGAGGGCAATGCAATTCCAGGCTGCACTTCCTTGTAGAGCCTGGCAAAGCTCTTTCACTTGGATGGGGATGGTGATTACTGTGTTGGCTTCATTGTAACACTGAGCTGATCTTGTGTTAAAGTCCTTTAGGGAGAACAGACACTTCCCCAAAAGAAGAGAAGCAAATTCCATCACAGAGGGGTTTGTTGTGTAAAGAAGAGCTTTTGCCAGCTGGCCACTGGGGAGAGGCAGCTTCAGATGCACTTGGCATGCTGGTGGAATGGCTCTTGAGGCAGCAGGACGGCCTTAGTGAGCACAACTACGAGGAGGGAGTTGTGCAGTGGTCACTGATGGCAAAAAGTGGCTGGAGGCACAAGTGGGATTGTTGGGATGGACAGGATGAGGAGAGGCTGTGAAGATAAGGAAAAAGCAGCTGAATTAGATTAGGGCTTCAAAGCAAATGGCAGTCTTTGAATGACCAGGCAAGAAAAGCAGCTTCAGAAGCAAGACAAAATGATGGCTGGACAGTAAAGAAGGCCAGTAAGTGAATGATAGAGATTTTATTGCAGAAATATGCAGCAAAAGAATGTAATTATAGACATGATTTATTAAAATGAGCTGGGAAGCATCCCAGTTTAAAGAAGCTTTTTATAGAGGAGGCAACCCACATATTGCCTATCCAATTAACAAGAGAGATTTGTGGACATAGGATGTGGGAACTGGCAGCCACAGGGTGAATGGAAGTGTGTCTGTAAATCACATTTTGACAAGCGAGGGAGAAGGCCTGGCTCATCACAAGCACTCTGCTGTCTCTGTCTCTTTTCCTTGCAATCCAGAACTGAAGTGTTTGTCCCTTCAAACAGCTGTCCTGCCTTTGCTTCTTTTGATGCTGTGAAGTTCATCAATATTCATCAGAACTGGGGAAAGAGAGGCATAGAGAGAGAGACTAATTTTCAGCAGAAGCAGCTGAATGACACACTGGCAACAAGACCAGATCCTTTGCCTTTTGAAGTCTCCCACCCTGGACACTTATTGTGCCACCACAGTGCTGCTGGCTGGAGGAGGTCTGCCAAGGATTCAGATGTGATGCCCACACTAATCCTACCAGCTCCCAGTGAGAGTGCAGGAAAATCTAAGCAAGCTTGCTAGGTGGTGGGCAGAAGCTTTAAAGGGTGTGCTGTTGTGTCTAGCCTGTTGGCAAAAGAAAGCCTTCACAATTCTTTAGAGAACTTGTCAATTAGTTAGTTGGATTATGTATATATTTTTAAAATAAATTATTATGGTTATTTAGTTTTTAAGCAGAAATTAAGTTTTTAAACCTGTGAACCTCTTCTCCAAATTCTGGTCTGAGCAGGTCAGTTCCATTTGTCTTGCTCGATGAAGTGGCTTCCTGTTGCCATGATATTTTATGAAAAATCCTTTTGCCAGGATTTTTCGCCTGAGAAGCTGAGAAGCCTCAGAGGAAAAGAAAAACAATAATTATCTGCTGCTGTGGAATGCAACAGGTGCATCTTTGATTGGTCCATGTTGGTTGTTTCTAATTAATGGCCAATCACAGTCAGCTGGCTCGGACTCTCTGAGTCACAAGCTTTTGTTATTCATTCCTTTCCTTTCAAGCCTTCTGATGAAATCCCTTCTTCTTTTGGTATAGTTTTAGTCTATAATTTTCTTTTAATATAATATATATCATAAAATAATAAATCAACCTTCTGAAACATGGAGCCAAGATTCTCATCTCTTCCCTCGTCCTGGGGCCCCTGTGAACACCACCACAGCTTCCTGGCTATTAAAGATGACGAAGCATCTGCACTTGTTTCAGGATTTGCTAATGTTGTTTATGTGTTACATGCACAGCTCTGTGTGGGGATGAGAGTGTAAAAAGAGCTTAGAGCCTGTTTCAAAAGCATCACTGTCGCTCAGGGCAGTGGCAGTTGTTGGGGAGCTGCAGAGATTTGTCACCCTGGGAAGAGAAGCAGTGGGAAGTGTTAGGCAGAAACGCCTCGCAAGCCTTGCAAGAGAACTCTGTCACAGCAGCAGAGAGAGACCAAGCCAGCTCTGAAGCTGGGGCTGCACCATCCAGTGCCTTCCCTAACCAGCCATGGTGAGTTCAGGGGCAGCAGGAGATGCATTTATGCAGTGTCAGCCCAAACCCACAAGGCTCCTGCTCCTCGCGATGGTTTTACTTGCAGTGGTTCCCTTCAGATTTGGGGCTTGGGACCCTGCCTGGACTCTGCTGGTGTCTATGGATGCTACAGGTGGATGTCTTCTTGTTATTCCCTAGGCAATCACAAATAACTTGGCTTTTGCCAGGTCTGGCTGATCTGTGATGGTTCTGGCAGATCAGAAGTGATTCCAGACTTATCACATCTGTTCCTTCATACATTTGCTGCTGCTCCTGCTGAGGAGAGCAAAATCTCACAGCTGAGCTTGAGACCAAGGCAAACACTTTATCATTTCTTTACTACAAGTAACTTTTTTTGGTTTTGGGGATTTTTTTTTGCTTGTTTGTTTTCAGGAGGGCTTCTATACCAACCAAATTAAGACATTTTTTTCTATACAGTCAGTAGCAGTCCAAAAACTGATTTGCTCTTGGAGTTTCCAGTGAAATTGCTGTACCCTCAGGCTGTAGCTAAGTGAGCTCAGGTAGCTGCTGTGGGTACTCCAGGGTCTGAAGTTTTACATTAGCAGTGTATTTATCTTACGGGACTGGAACTACTCATGGAACAACAATATTCTTCTCCACTTGAAAATCTTTATCAGATGGAGATTTCCATAATTCTGTGTCCATAAATACAGAGAAAGACAGACACAAACCCTCAAATGGTTGAATGCTTTCTGTAACTGTCTGATATTTAGGAATCTCATTTTGTGAAGGACATGCAAAGCTTCTGCCTTCATTTTATTGTTGTTTGGTCAGATCCATTTGCCACCATCCAGATTTGCTATGGGTTTGAGATGTAAATGTGAAACTGACCCAGCATCACTGAGATTTGCTTGGTTTCATGTCTGAGTTGGACGTGCCTTTGGCAGATGGGCACTTGCAGCTGATCCAAACCCATTCAGAAGCTCAGCAGATGCTTCTCTGAGCCTCTTCTGGTTTTTTAACATGGAAATGAAGCATAAAACCAGGTGCTTTCTGTGCTGTCCTGAATTATGGATTTTGTTCTTCTTGTTAAAACACATCTGACACATCTTCTAGTTTATAATTTTCAAATGTGACAGAGTGTAAAACACCAAGTCCTACCTGACAAATGGTGTTGGGAGTCCAGGAACTGCTCTTTTTTTCTGAGGCTCTGGTCCAGTTCTCTTGAATTCAAGTGCAATTGAATTCAGCTGAGGGGGACTGGATTCAATCAGCAGGGAGTGAGGGCTCTGTGTGCTGCAACACTGCAAATAAAACTGAAATTAGTCATGGACTTTGCAGAAACCCTGCATTATGCAGGAGTTCCAATAAGATCTTAAAAGTCACTTTTAACCTAATTCTTGAGGGAAAAGAAACCTACATTTTTGAGATTAACCATCAGAAGATGCTTTTACAAAAAGTTTTTGGAGGAGGCAGACCCCTCCTTTAATTATCTGGCCTGAAAATATCAACAGGGTTTTTTTTTGTCTTGTTTTGCTTCCATTAAAAAAGAAACAAAGAAAAGGTGCCTCAAAAATGATAAAACCATTGCCACCATGCCTGCAGGTTTGCAAAAATTAAGGGAAAATGGGCTGCCATATCCCAGCTATTCCACAGGGTGTTTGGACATAATAATGTAGTGATAGGTTTTGCATTTATCAAGAATGATCACCTTAATACTGAGCTAAAATGCTAAGTGGAGAAAAAACTATTGTTGTCACAACTGGCCTGAATCTGGCAGGATTCTTTGTTATTTGTGGCTTATAGAATTGAAATTATTTTCCAGCTTCTCCAACTATGGATTCTCTGCAAGCTGAGCTCAGCCAAGGAAAGTCAATAGCAGGAAAGGAAAACCTGCTGCAAACCCATCTGAAGGCAAAAGGTTGGGACCTCTGGCTTGCAGCAACTTACAGGAAAGCCACCCTCGTTTTGTTTGCAGTGATTTAAGGTGAGCATCTTAGCCCTGTGTGGGATTTCTTGCCTTTGAAATGCATTTAGTTAATTATTGCAGCCTAATTTATTTTCTGCTGTGGAATAAACCTTGCTGTGGGCAGCAGAGCATAGGAAACACAAGATGGTGCTTTTCAGTGGCAAGGCTTCAACTCTGGCATCATTTTTTTTGCAATGTTAAACCACAGAATCCACAAGGGAGGTGCCATAATAGCAAAATGCTGTTAAAAGTGATGATGTATTTTATAAGGGCTTCAAGCACCTCTCATAATATTTGCAGATAATCTCAGTTTGCCAATTTGTCAAGTCATTATTCTCCATCTGTGATACCCAGTGATAACCAAAGAGATTTTTCATCCATTTTTATCAACATTAGTGAGTTCATCATGAATACATTGAAAAAACAAAATGCAAGCATTAAACTCAGTGTGAAGACAATATATTGTTATTCTAGCATGGGCTCAAACCTGCACAACTGCAAATTCAAATGTTCAGGTCTTCACTTTAGAAACAAAGGGAAGTGATCTGCCTTTGGACACTACTGTCCACACATATTTTGGTATTTTATTTCTATGGTTAGTGCTCATGAGCATATTTTGTCTGGCCTGAGACAATTTCACATAATCAGGTGCATAAATGAAAAGTCAGGGGTTGCAATTAGGCATTCACTCATACCAAACAGGCTGCCTCTAACCAGTATGAGCACACAGCCTTATACCCACAAATGGCAGGCACTTTGCTGTCCCTGGAGAGGAGCAAAGTAGAACTTTAAACCTTTCTTCCATGGCCTGGATGCAGACATCTACACACATCCATCCTCTCCCCACAGACTGAGCAGGACCCACTTCAGCAGTGCAACAGAAGCTCCTTTAAGGAACAGGTGGAGAAAGACAGGTGTGTCACAGACACATTTTCTGAAAAATCCTTTTGCCAGGATTTATTCTCCTGAGAAGCTGAGAAGCCTCAGAGGAAAAGAAAAGCAATAATTATCTGCTGCTGTGGAATGCAACAGGTGCATCTTTGATTGGTCTCATGTGGATTGTTTCTACTTGATGATCAATCACAGGACCCTGGTCAGTCACAAGATTTTATTATCATTCTTTGCTAGCCTTCTGATGTCTCCTTTCTCTTTCTTTAGTGTAGTGTAGTTTTAATATATCGTTTTCTTTTAATATAATATATATCATGAAATAATAAATCAGCCTTCTGAACAATGGAGTCAAGATTCTCATCTCTTCCCTCGTCCTGGGGACCCACAAACACCTCCACACAGGTGGGAATGAAGGAGACCTCTGTGCTGTGCCTTCAAACTTCTGGGTACTGTATTGGTTTGGACAATAGTGATGCTGAGTAGAACTTTTTGCCTTGCACATTGGCACAGGGGACCTAAGAGAGACCCAGGCCTTTTGCTGGCACATATGTTGGATCAGGTTGTGTGCTCACAGCATCCCTTCCCGAGCTGCACTATTACAGCTGGACACTAGAGAGCTCCTTGTACCAAAAACAGCTCAGCAGCGCGAGGGGAGGCTCCCTGAGAGGAGCCTTCCAAGCAGTTCCCCCTCCGCCCCTTTCTAAAGACTTTTACTTGGGTTTTACTATTGTGTTAAAAATTAATATTCTCAAGGAAAAGCTGTCTTTGCCAGAGCGATGGCTGCAGCTGTAACTCCACACCTCCTACCCCCACCAAGACAGATTTTGCAGTTGTAACTTGGAAACTAATTACACAGATAGCAAAAAGTAAATCAAATGCTGCCAGCTTGGAAATTATAATTAAGTTTTCCTTGCAATAACAAACACACTCAATATGTGATTTATTATGAGTATTGCTGTATTAATGATAGTAATAGTCGATGTCATGCACCTATGCAGAGTACATGTTTTCATTTAAATTGCCAGATTACAGTCCCAGATGCAGGATGAATTCTAACTAGCTCTCTGCAGTCAGTCTGCTGATAACCTTAAGCCTTACAACACACAAGCTATTGCCAAACACTACTCTATTAGCAAGCAATAAAGCAGGATGAAGACTGGGTCTACTTTTTTTCATTAGCTGTGTTTGACCTGTTCCCCACAGTTGCCTTTACCCTATCAATCTCTTATTAAAAACCAAAGCAAAATCCCCTATGCTGTCACTGTAAGGGCATATGCACTCCTGCTTTGCAGCCTCTGACACAAGCACAGGCTGCTGCAAGATGCTAGAGACAAGGAACAGTCCTATTCTATTCCCACAGGGATTTTGCTCAGGGGTTGATTTGCAGTTAATCTTGTCCTGAGCTCAGCAGCAGGAGGGCACAGGATTTTAGTGAGAATGGCTCAGGATTTTCCCTCCCAAGCGTGTCCTGTCTCACTCCCATCTCAAAATCCTGGGACAGAAAGAGTGGAAAAGTCTGTATGAAAACTCCAGGAAGGCTGGGGAAAGCCTTGTTCCAGCCTCTGCCATGCTCTGTGGTGTGCTTGGCCAGGGCAGAGAAGGAGCTGGCACTCCTGGGACCTGTAACAACAGCGCTGTGGAGAGGTCAGTGTCTGTGCTGCTGCTGGCACAGCTGGCAGGGTGGTGCCCCAAGTTGGAGGCTTGCTATTGCAGTTGCTCAGTGACACTTTCAGCTGGATGGACCAATTCATTATGAATGATAATGTTCCTGATCCGACTAGATTACTTGCAGGCAGCCTGACAGGGCAAAAATAGTTATTGCTGCCTTTGCCTGGATCCTGAGGAGGATTTTCTGCAGGAATGAGTCAGATCTGATTGGGTTTCTGTAGAAAGCCAAGGAATCAGTTTTGAGTTCTGAGGGAGCTTCTCTTCCAGGACAACTTGACTGTGTTAGTGACAGTGAACTGAATTGTGTCGTGATCATCTTGTCACTTGGTTTCCAAAACCGGCTTGTGGCAATGACCGCTGAAAGAGGAAATCTACTGTTTGTTTCTTTCTTCTTTTCAATCTGTGGTCATTTGAAAATGTATAGATAACTGGAAAAAAAAAAAAACAAAACCAAAACCAAACCAAAACAAAAAAAAACCCAAAACAAACAAAGAAACAACACTAAAAATACAAAAACCAAACAAGCAAAAAAAAAAAAAAAAACCACCAGGAATTTCAGAGTAGGGCAGCTCCAAAGAAGGTCAGTGTGGGAAGTGAGAGGCTGCCTTTTGATTCCTCTGAAATGCTCTTTTAGGAACTGGGCTGTGTGAGCCTTGGCCCTGCCATTCCAAACCCATACTCTGGCTCCCATACACGCACAGCAAGTCAGCATGTCCCTGTCATGGCACTTACCAGCCATCTTCCTAAATGACTCTGAGCTATCTGGAGGATTCTCTCCTACTTTTGTGGACCAGAGGGCTCAAAATCATAGAAAATATAACAAAATCCAACTCGCTGAGCTGGAGCTAACCAAATGAAAGGGTGTGGTGAAGTCAGAGCTAGCAGTCTCTTGCAAAACCCCGGGTTCTCAGAAAATTCTGTTTTATTGTTTCCATCCCTGGCAGCTCACATTACACGCCAGCTAAACCTAGCAGGGCCCTGTCATTCATCAGGCAGTTTTATGGCATGACAGGAGTCTGGAAAATTAGAAGCCAGTAAAACAAATTAAAAAATTTAATGGAATCCTCTGTCTGCATCTTGAGAAAGAAAAAAGGAAATGCCTTGGGACATCTTTTTCTCATAGGGAGGATCATATTGGCCTCCAAAAGGCAACAACATCGAGGTGGCCACAGGAGAGAGAGAGAAAACCTTGCAAAATTTTATGAAGGAAATGAAAATGTATTCCTGTCAAGTCACCCCTCGTAAGTCAGTCTTTTCTCATCAACATCTCATACCATGTGATATTCAGAAAAAGTGAAAACACTAGCTGTGGCTGTGAACTACTTTTCCCCTCTAATTTTATTTTGCTTCAGCTGTCCAGAGAGCAAATCTTTTGGGAGGTATTCAAGACCTCAACATCTAAGGAACCCTTTCTAGAATCTAAATATAATAGCTCTGCCAATTTGGCTGACACATGTGGTTACTTCAGTGACAAAGAACTCTGGGACCTTCTAATTCAAAAAAAAAAAAAAAAAAAAAGAATCTCCCAATATAGCTTTAATTATCTCCCCAAAATATTTTGGTATGTGGTCTTTGGGAAAATGGCTCATTTATAATTATTCTTATAAACTGTTAGTGAATGGATGGTGATCCATAGGCTATTGCTTTCATCAAGATGTCACTCACTGTCATGTCTGACTAATAAGAGTTTATAGACCAGCCATGAGTATAAGTAGTCTCAGTGACACAAATTCAAACTCAGCAGCTCAGCTTACTGCAGCTTAGCATGGATTAATTTCCCATGGCAGACGCCAGCCTCATGCCAAAAAAAGACTAACCCCCATCTTTATGATTTTTCTCTTCTTCTCAATTGTCAATCTATGTAAGTACAGAGATAACAAGAAATAGGCCCAAATTACAAAGCGTGGATCTCTGCAGCGCTTCTTTGAAGTTGGGCTGTGCCTGAGTTTTCCTTTAGGCTCCTCTCCAGTCCTTTCCCTTATAAAAGTATTTATTTTCTTGTGTTTATACCCTTTTTACCAATAGGTCTGTTTAAGCAGCAATGATACAAATGAAATTGGCTCTCAGGTAATTAATTTCTTTCTCTCTGTCTTTTCCCAAGGAAAGACGAAGAGTGCAGAGGTGTAGTATGGTTTAGCAGAATGGTTTGTTTGCTATTATCTTTTTTGTTTATACTGGAGAGCGTTGGCCTTTCTGCCCTGAGAAGGTGATATTGATGAGAGTCACAAAAATCCTTCGGTCTTGCACAGAAATCACTCATTATTGCTGAAGCAGCTTCCAGAGAAGCTCTGTCTCAGTGCACATGGCCTCTAATCTATGAAAGAAAAGGTTGCCTTGTGCCTGAGGAACAGAGCTGTGGCATGAACTTGGCAGTAGTTAAGATATACTGGGCCATGGAGCATCTCTGGAAGCCTCTGAACAGCACACAGGAAAAACTAGGAAGGACCTGGAGAGGTCAGAGGAGCCTGAGATGGGCCCCTGAATTTGATGTGGCGTCCCAAGGATGGAAGGAAGGGGCAGATGTAATGTGCTAGGAGTGGTCTTCCAGAGGTGACAGAAATCCTGCAGAGAGATGCTGCCAAGCAGGTTCAGTAGGGCTCAGTTTGCTACATTTGCTCCCAAACTGTGACTTGTTTTGGTTTCTGTGCCTTCCAGGCTCCAAATGCTGTCCAGAAAGCTTCCAGACTCCTTTTGAGGGATCCTGGGAGGGTTTCAGCTGAACTGCAGATGGCTTTGGGCTGAAGCCATGGGAAACAAGCTCAGTACCTTGTTTTTTAAAACGTTGAGCAATATAAATGAACAGGTTAGAAGTTCTACTGAACGAGAAGAAAACTGGAGTGGAATCAGGCAGAATAAATTATCTGAAACGTTGCAGGGAGTGTGAGTGGCCATAAGAGAGCAAGTGAGACTCATCTCCTTGGAGAGACTGAAAGGAGGGAATTCTTCAGTCCCCATTAGCAGGAGGAGCTGGAAACCCTGAGCTCATAAGTGTGCACTTGTCTCAGGGAAAGCTGGAGAAAGTCACACATATGTCTCACTAGAGCATTTCAGGAGAGCCAAGAGTTTGCATTCACTTGGATAAAAGGTGTGTGAGTATTGTTAGAACATATGGCTCATAATTCTTTTCAATGCCATATTTCCAGCCCCAGAACTGTGCAGTAACTATGTAACAAATCTCAATGAGAGCTAATGGAAGATGGAAAGGTGATTTTAGCCAAAACAAAACAGGATTTGGACATGCTCTCACACCCTCATGTGGTCTTTGTCCTGTTTCATCCATGGGTTACAATTTATTTTTCTCTCCTTGTCTGGGGGTTTGATGGGTCTAAGTCTGCTCTTTGCTGCCCCTCATCACTTCTTTAGGGCTTTGGTCTATAGGCTGTCCTCTGTTTCACTCTGGTTGCAGTTTAGGGAGGTCCTGATAAGCTGCACATAGATGTGCTGGCATCTTGATGCCCCAGCTGTCATCTGCACCTTCCATTCTCACAGCACTTCTACTGGTCCTTCTGGTGCTTGCACATCTAAATAATCACTTCCATTCAGAATGGGCTTAATATTTTTATTAAAAATTCCTTGAGTATTACAATATATTTTATCTGTCTGCAGCAGACCCACAAGAGTGCAGATGAGTGCTGAACAGCAGGGATCACTGGGGAGTGATTCTTTTATCCTACTACCAATTTGAGGGTCACTTAGATGCATGGTCTGTGGAAACAATGGAGAAGGAAAAGGGAACGCAGAAAAGCTACTCCAATCATTCCCAGCTGCCTCCTTTCCATCCTGCTTCCTCCTGATGCTGCCCCCCTCAATCAGGCTTTCAAATTGTTTCCTCTGACAGGCTGTACAGGGTTTTACTGCTTTGATTTTTAGCTGATTTATTGGTTGGCTGATACTTTCCCAAATCCCTTGGGAAAAGAGCAGGGACAGAACCAGTGAAAAGCCAACTGGTGGGATAGCTCCCCAGCCTGCATAGCTGGCTTAGGCTGTTGTGGCTGTGCTTGAGGACTTACCTCTGCTTGAACACAGCCAGAACTGGTCCTACACCTCAGTGGAAGAGAAGCAGCGAGCAGAAGCAGAGCCCAGAATGAATGCTTGATGCATTGTTCTATCTGCAGTGTTTGTTCAACATAAACACTAGAAAGTTAAGCTTATTTGGAGTTAATTTATTGCAAAATAAAACTGTAGCTGCTTGCAAAAATGAAATCCAAAGAAGTCACCTGAAAAGAGATAATGTCATATTCCTTTCACAGTAGCTTTTATGGAAACTTTCACCCTCCTCAAATTACAGTGATTCCATGTGGCTTATTCTACAATATAGAGTTTAATATTTGTGCTAAAATTTATTCCAGCTGTTGCTAATAAAAGAGATATGAATAATAATATTACAGAGATTTTTGACTGGACTTGGTGCAGATTTATTAATTTGTAATTTTTCCATCCTAAACCCAAATATTAAAAAATGTATGAAAAGAAAGAAAGAAAGGTAATTGCAACCACTGGCTTCTACTTCACCATGATGAAATTGAGCTTGCCTGGTAATCAGAGAATAAATGTAGAGATTTCCTGATTTTATCCAACAGTCTGATTTTATCAGACCTTTTGCAGTGAATGCAATTCAATCAAATGGAGGGATGCCAGAAGATCTTTTGTATAAATCAGTTACTTTTAGGAGAGAGCTGCTGCTGCATTCCAGCTCAGAGATTCACAGAAAACAAAACTAACTGAATCTGAATGGGGAACAGACTCAGGGGCTTTAACCTCTGCTTTTATTTTGACATATGAACTTTCAAGAGACAATTTTACTGGGGAACTCTGGAGACTGATTATAGGGTAAATTAACTGTTTCAGTACAGCCCAAAATGCCTCCTTTATCTCACCAAAATCAGGTTTATCTTCCAAATCCAATGTCTCCCTACAGGAGCAATATGAATCCCAACCACTAAATATTGATCAGAGTTTTTTACCCTGCACTTGACCTCAGCCACATGACAATTTACACGTGCCCTTGCACAGCCTCGTGGGAAGCATGTGGTGTCTGAGTTACTAATGCCCATTTCTTGGGAAAGCTATCCTTTTAATACAACTTTTCTCTAGCAGGATTTTCTTTAAACAGCCTCATACACATTCTGCTTGGAAACTGCTCCAGGAAGAGTGAAAATGTCATCCAGCACTATGCAATGTAAGTGAAAAAAATGTTGGGTCATATAAGAATCCCTCATTTGCTTATCCAGAGGGTGGCCTATCTTGGGTATTCCCTTTTTAATTTTTGTGGCTCTGAGTCATTAACTGATTTCCATGAAGTGCATAAAAATTCTTATAATACTGTCTTATAGTTAATCAGCAATAAATAGATGACTGTTGCAAATAATAACTCTTATGACTCAAACCCTATTGCCTGTACTTTTCCCTTGCTCTGCTGCAATAATAAAGATCTGTCAGGCAAGGGCAAGGCTGAGGACTTTCTTTGGCTTTGGGAAACTTCAATGCTTCCAGCAGAGGAAAAGTACAGATCGATTCTCATGAAGGAAAGAAAAATGCTTTTGCTCCTCTGCTCCCTGTTTCATGGGATTCTGAGCACCCAAATCATGCACACAGAAAAGGAAAGCACTGATCTCCTCAGATGATGGGTGAATCTGCTGGAGTGGGGAATTTTATCTGCCTATGCCGTAGTCTGCCCCCACTCAGTAGATGAAGAATCCAATTAGTCTCATTATTGGAGCTTGTCCCACCTTTGTATTGTCCCTGACCTTTTAACTGAGATTACACAACCCAAGTCACTCTACCATTTGCTGGTAGTGTCAAATCATGGATGTTCCCTCTACTGTGGGTGCTCAAAGACTCTGAACAATCCTGCCCATAGACCAAGGCTTAACTCAGGTCTCTTCAAAGGCAGAAAATGCATTTGTTGTATGAGCTGAAAAAGAGATTCCCTCTAATCCAGTAACAACTATGGCAAGCTTTTTCTGAGCTTGAAATCTCTCATTTTGCGCAAGCATATGAAACAGGTGACAAATGGATGTGAAAATGGGTCACAGAGGATTCTCTGTTACTTGCCATCTGTGTCAGGGGTGGGAAATGAGCATCCATGAGGACCCACCAAGCAGTGCTTATCATGTGATATCTTCTTGTTGATATCCCTTGGTAAATACTGAGGGGGTGGAATTTTCAGGGCTGATATTTAGCACAGTCTGTGACTGCCATGGTGAAGAAGGCTTGCTATGGGGTTGTGGGCTGAACTTGAAATACTATATCCCCTTTGAAAAGGATAGGTCATCCTGAGGATATTGGATTTCTTTGTCTCCTAAGGACCACAGGACCGAGTTACTAAGCTTTCCTCTCCTGCTTGTTCTGGCTCTTGGCCACAGCTGAAAGTGAAAGCAAAAACATGGGAACTTTCACTGGGCTATAGGAAGAATTCACCAAAGAGAAACTTTCTGTTGCCTGAATAGACTTAGAAGCAATTTGATAAGAAGGAAAAAAGGATCGTAATTAGGATTTTCCCAGCAAATCTCGGTACAGCCTTTCACTGTTGTAGTGCTCCCAGTAACTCCAAAATGCAAATTCTACTTGACTAAACCGAATTATGCCTGCACTGAACCCCTTGGAGGAGTTCAGGCCCACATGGATTGCTCTCTATCTCTCCAAAACTCTTTGAGCACAGGCAGCACACTGGATTTAAAATTCCAGACCTGGTTTGTTTTTAACCATACGAACGTAATCTGTATCCACTGAAGATTCTCTGCGTGGCAGATACAGAGTTTCATCCTGGGGCAACTGAAATGAATTGCAGTAACTGACTACAAGCAGAAATCAATTGGACCAGTTACCAAATGACTTCATTTAAATGTAAAATTATTTGCTCAGACAGCAAGAAACTATTTACATGTGCTACTTTTGAAATTTACCTCTAGCTATGACCATATGGTAATTTAACTTTTAAATTGTATTTACTGCATTCTTATACTTTAATCAGTCAACGCAAAGCTTGACTCTTCAGAACTCCGTGTTTAAGCTCGAAACTCAAAACATTCGCAGTTTCTCTCTGCCTTTGAGCAGTTGCAATTGTCAGATAATAGCAGATCAATCAGTGCTCAACCCTTTGAAGTGTATCTGCTCAAAAGTGTCTCCTGCCTTGCATTGGCTGCCGTATGTTTTACTCCAAGTGGAGGCAAAACTTTCCTGCTTTGGAAGTAACGAGCTCTGCTCAATTAGCAGAGCAAGGATTTTTTGAGCATCACACATAATTAGTTTCAAGGTCTCTAGTTTTAACAGCCGTTTGTTAATCTTTTTTATATGGCTGGCACAAAACTTGTGATTCAAATACAAGGAAGCAGGAAAGTAGCTGGAGTACTTCAACTACACATAATTCCAGAAGCCAGCTTGGCTTTTCTGAGAAGCAATTTGGCTTCACATTTCAGAAGCAATGGCATGGTTACTTTAGGTAGAGAAAGAACCAAGGCTTGTAGAAGAAGGAAATACATCTTATAAGATAACATATTTTTGGAAGTGACAAAGCAACTTCGGAGCAAATCATCCCATCTCTGTATTCTCTTCTTTCTCTCTCTCTTTCATCTCCCTCTGTGTCTATGACTGCATATATCTGTACAGATCTGACATCCAAAACACAGCAGTGTTCAGTATTTCTTCTGCTCTCTGAATTCTTTTTGCTGTTACTTTCTTTATAGGTGGACAGGACTTCTAGCAACAGACAACATCTTGAATTCAATCTGTGATGGTGACTGCTGCACGAAGAGGTAATGCTTCCCTTTGTGGAGAAAGTAGAAAATGATGTGTTAGTATTTCAGTGGGTCTTTGTGTGAAGAACAGGAGGTCTTCCTCACTGGCTGGCTGGAGCATCACTTTGTCTCTTTCAGATGTTTCTTGAGTGAAGAAAGAACTGGTCTGTCTTGGAGAAGTGAGAAAAGATTTTCTTGTCATATGAGGACTTGGCAAATCAGCGTTGACTACATGTTATGCATAACATTTCAATAAGCACATAAGAAACAGTTTAAAAACACATTGGGTTTTTCTCCATTGCAAAGTCTAGGTCTGTGCCAGACAAAAGGCAATGGTCTGTGTAGGTGCCCTCCTAAAGAGTGTGAGGGGAAGGAGTCCTGAGCGGGTCAGGACTGCCAGCTCTCTCTTTTTGGTGTTAATCAAACAAATTATATCTCATGGAAGAGAGCAGGATATTGTAGCTCTGTATGAGAAACAACGTTATTTATTCCATAGAGTGTGCCTGTTGTACTATGTGATGTTAGATGGCTGTGTATGATACTGTCAGAAGATATTGTCAGCAAATTCCTTAATGGGAAAATTATTTTCTATCACCTCTTCATCGTTTGCTGGTTTAGAACTCTGCATTTTTGGTGAGCTTTTTGTAAAGAACTAATTAAGCTGAAGGAGTGGA
The DNA here is from genome assembly GCF_000277835.1 of Geospiza fortis. Taxonomy (NCBI): domain Eukaryota; kingdom Metazoa; phylum Chordata; class Aves; order Passeriformes; family Thraupidae; genus Geospiza; species Geospiza fortis. The sequence continues at coordinate 5,799,965 of NW_005054326.1, read as the reverse complement.
CAGCAGAGCTTGTGACACAGCAGGGACACATCCCACAGCCCTGGATAACAAATGGAGTGACCTGTCCCAGCCCCTGTGCCAAGGTGCCTGGTGGCAGCCCTGGGCCCTGTTTTGTGGCAGGAGCAGGCTGTCAGTGGGCTGCCCCCATCCTGAGGTGATGGGGAATGACAGAAGGCTGCAAGGCATTGATGAGAAAGGCTGTGAGGACTCTGATCCCTGGAGGTGAAGGACCAGAGGTACAGGGGTCTTGCTGGGAGGGACAGCCTGCTAAGGCCCAGCTGGGCTAGAGGACTGCAGATTTTGTTCAGCTGAGTAACTTAGAATTTCAAATATGACCTGCAGTCTACTGTAAGGCAATTTCAACCTTTAAGTCTTACACATTGTTTTTGCTTTCAACAACATGACAGTCTATTCCTCTCTACCATCCCCCCCAAACACTACTTTAATTTATGTCAACAAAAAGTCCTGATCCCACCTCTTAGGCATGCATACAATAATGAAGTTGTTTCCAGAGCTGCTGGGTCCTCGTGGGCTCTGGTACTTGAGTGCCTCTGGATACCTGGCTGTTTCTCTTCCTGTGCCTATGCTTTGACTTTGGAGTCTAGCTTGGCTTTGAAACTTTGATGAAAATGAAGACCAATATATTATCATGAGTGGTCTCCCACTGCTGATGAAAACTCCATGCAGCCAACTGCCTAAATCTCATCAGCTGCTTAAAGAGAAAGTTTGAATTAATGGCTCTGGTTGTGGTGGAGTTTCCTTCTGTCCCGGAAATAAACACACTGTCCTAGGCAGAGTTAACTGTTATTTTTAGCTATAACAAAAGTGCATCTGTAAAGCCTGTTCTGTTGCACTTGGAAAATACCAGATCACTCCAAGTGCCAAACAGGCTGGGGGAAAAAGCATTCCTGGAGCGGGCTTGCCCTGGACAGCCTGCGTGAGCTTTCCAAGGCTTCCGCTCTCCTCTCTTTCCCACACGGGAGCAGGCACGCTCGCACGGGAGCAGCTGGGAGCTGCTCAGGCTGCTGCTCAGTGCACCTTTTCTCAAGAACAAATTCAAAGTGCGTCCAGTTTGTTATTCACCTAATTGAATCGAAGCCTCTTTGCCAAGCAGTGTTATTGCTTTGTTTGGTTAAAAGCAGAAGGTTTTTTCTAAAGGGTAAAAGCCCATTAATAGAGTCCTTGTTTTTCTGGTTTTTGAAAAATCTGTGACTATGTAGTTTTCATAAATGGGTGAATAGATGATCTGATCATGGCCTTTCCTTAAGTTATTGAGGCTTATCACTAACACAGGAAAGGTCATCCGTGGGAGGGTATGGACACATTGCAGCTCTCAAACGATTTTGGAATAAAGACAGGAAATGGACAGGGTAGAGAAAACAAGTTCTGTGGCACGAAAATGCCTTTTCCTCCAGCAGGACACAGTGAGGGACTGTTTGGCACAGCCGACGCCGCAGCGTGGAGGATGTGGCCCAGCACTGATGCCGTGGAGCGGCGTGGATGCGGTGCAGCAGCAGCAGCATCGGTAGCGGATCAGCATGCACGCTGTGGATGCTGTGGA
>NW_005054326.1:5787088-5797409 GCF_000277835.1 Geospiza fortis | reverse complement strand
GGAGACGCTCCGGAGGAGTCCGCCGCTCTCCCGGCGAGTGTCTCTCTTTGCCCGCCGTTTGGGAGCAGGTGGCGCCTCTTCCCCGGGCTGCGGGAGGGATAAAAGGGAAAACGGAGCGTTTCAGAAAGCGCTTTTGGCTGGGGAAGGTGCTCACATGAATTCCTCGTGAGTTCTTCCTGTGCTTTATCTCGAGTACCTTTTCTCTGCAATTGAGTGATCGTGCCAGAAACTTCCCGCCTTGTGTTTTGAAACAGACCTGTAGTTATCCCTGCCTTTGTTCTTAGCGCTAAGTGGAGGGGTCAGCCCCGCGGGTTCCGCGCATCCCTCCTGGCAGTCGCGGAGTTGCAGCCTCCCTGCTTCAGATGTTCCTTCTCCCTGTACCGGGCAAAGTTGTTGAGGAGGAGTTTCGGTTTTACAGGAATAAAGGGAAGTTGAGCAGCAGTAAAGTGACAGCTACCTTCGCTAATCCTAGAAAGAAAACCTTCGCTGGCCTCTCTCCCCCAGGAGAAGAATTTGTGGCAAATCAGCTCAGTTACAGCCCCTACAGTTTCTCATTCTTTCCATTAGCTTGTTCTCTATTTAATTTATTCTGATGGAACATTAACGATGATGCATATTTAGCACATTTTAGCATTTAGAAATGATGCATGTGTTTGCAGAGAGCTGTGCTGAAGAGCTGGCGCTGTGGCTGAGTGATGTCTAGTGCTGGGTGATCGGTAGATGCTCATTACAAACTACAGCAGGTGTTGGGAATAAAGGGTGTGGGCATTGGCAAGTCTGCCAGGGGGATGTGTTACCGGTTCCTGGTTCACTCTGCTGATTAACTCGTTAGCACACCGGATATATAAATAGAATTTCATGAATATCTGGAAATTGAGTGTTTCTGTGAAGCGGGAGCAGTTTTGGGAAATAGAACGGCCCTTTGGCACTCCCGCAGAGCACTTGCTGCTCTTTGGTTGTAAAGGTGGACTTGGAGCCAAGAGCCATCAGTAGTGGCTGTCTGGGCACAGGCTGGCATGCTCCTCATAAAGGAAAGCTGAATAGCACAGACCTTTGTAAGCTGGAGTTTTTGGAACAGGTTTTGTACCTTCTCCTTGAAGGGCGTCTCAGCCCATTTCATTAAGAGTGAGGTGGGAGTAGGTAGTTGCAGGCAGAGCTGGCTTTGTGCACACAGAGTGCCTTCTCTCTCCATCGTGTGTCCAACCACACTCTTGTAGTTTGGAGGTCTATGTAATTAATCCATTCCTCCAGCAACACACCTGGGGGTAATTGGAGGGACGAGAGAACATGTGTGTGTCACCACTGACCTCGTTGCACACAATATTAGCACTGGAGTGCTGGACTTGGCCTCCTAGATCAGGTTGTTGGATTGAGATTGTGATGCTAATGAGAAAAAGGAACTTAAACTTTAATAATGAAATGGAAACTAAATGTTCTAGTTCCCATTTGAATGTACTTGAACTGGTTTTGCCTTTGCTGTTTAAAGGGGGGTGTGTCAAAAAAGGATGAAGTGCTGTCTCTGCCTAGTCCTTTCTAGAAGGGAAATGACACTAATTTTGTGAACAAGATTTAATCCTCTATGCTTATAATAACCATACAGCCAAGACATTGGGTCAAAGGCAGAGTCATTTGTTCACCACTTGGCATTGCATTTGGAATAGGGAAGGAATCGTTTATCTTCCCTGGCTGCAGAGGGAGATTATATCCACTGTGTTCCAATTATCCTTCCAGCCTTCCAGTTTCCACGCTCTTCCCATTACATTTCTACCAGTAGGGTGTCCGAGGAAGATGTTGAGAACGGGGTGGAGTGAATCCTCAGTGAAGCCCAGCGCTTCCAAAGAAGCCTGGGGCGGCTTTTGCCAAGCAGCGCTGAACCTGTGGCTGAGCCGTGCTCTGCCTGCCTGAGGCACCCACCCCTGCCTTGCCCAGCAGGAGGTTGCTGCTTGCTCTCTGTCTTCCTGCAGAACGAAGAAAAGAATTTACCCAGATTCTTGTAAAAAGCTCAGCAGAAACTGATAGCAACATTCATTTCCATTCTGTTACCCGATACTTTTGTTAGAATTTACTCCACCCACTTAAGATGCTCGAGAAAAGTGTGTGATGCGTGCAGGAAGGGGGGAAGAGAGGACCAAAGTATCCTGGTATCTTTATTGTTTGTGGATTTGCTTGTTTTATTTAATTTATCTTGTTGTGGTGCTAATTTGGTCAAATCCAAGGCATTTCAATAGCAGCATGAATCTTTGTATCAGCCTAGTGGCTCTGCTTCTCTTGCATGAAACTTTCATCTCTAAAGGCTTGTTTTGCATCTTGCTGTATTAAGATTAAAGAATCTGGGAGATCTCCAAACTGCCTGTACAGAACAGATGTGAAAGGTGGGCTGAAATTTATATCTACAGATTCATCAGTCTACTGAAACTTTGTCTCAGTCTCTTTTCTGCCTTTTGTGGCTGTGGAAGTAAGAGGCAGGACTCAAAATGCCCTGTGGACTTCTCATTAGGCAGAACATATCCTACATATAAGCTACATATTCCTGAAATGATCTCAATTAAAAAAATTTATCACCCATCTGTCAGAAAAATCTGAAGCAGACATTGCTGAAGTTGTGTAACAGTAGTTCAGTGTCCCTGATGAATTGGAAATCATAAGTGACAGTCCTCATTCCCGTAGACTAATGCTCTGGAGCCAAACAGTGAAAAGAGCTCAAGTATTTGACATTATTCACACTGGATCTGACAGTATGAATGATCAGAGGAAAAAAAGAGTGGCCCACTGGAACCATTAAGGAAAACTTAAAATATTCACAGAATTGCTGCACTGTTTTGTGTGGGTTAACATCAGAAGGGGGAAAAAAGCCTCCATATGGACTGTTGAATTAAATAATGTCTGTTTTGTGTCTTTGAACTTCTCTTGCCTTTTCTCTTGACTTCTATAAAATAAAGGAATGCTGAATGAGTTGGTTCAGAAGCATTCCTATTACACATGGTTAACTGTTAGGTGACAGGTCTAGCAGAACTCCTCATCTGCACAGGAGCTGAGATGGTAGGCAGTGGTTTTGCTTAGTCCTTCAGAAAAACTTACTTCATGCTCTCTTCTCCAGCTGCTATCACTTTGACTTACTTACCTGCAGGTGTTTTCTTCTCTAAGAAGTGATTCAATCCACTTCTTTCTAAAGAAGGCAACTTCTTGGACTCAGAACATACTATCTTTTGGTGTCTTCCCTATAAAATGTTAAGATGAAAGGTAGAAAAAAAAAGGGAAAAAGAGAACTGCCAGTTCTGTAATTCAATCAGGATTTTATATTTAAACTGGGTGCTTTCTGTCTTACGCCTTGCCTCCACTAACAGAAGTTCACTGAATCATTTATTCCCTCAGTAGCACTTCAGCTACTCCTTGTTTCCAGTGGTTTTGCAGAAATGTTTCTCAGCTGCTGAAGCAGAAGGTGCAATCCTCAATGCTGTCTCCCTTCCTCTTTCTGTCTGCCAAATCCCCAATTAGATATATTCTGCAACCCAGAAACACAGGTGATGAAGATTTGGTGTAGTCAGCAGCACAGTGAAGGTACACAGTGATACAAAATGGTTAGAGTGAAGCCTTTCAAATCCCCTGTATGCCAAGATGTAAAGACATTTAATCAGATATTGCCTCCTGGTTTGCAGGTGGCTGAGAAGTGAAGGCCCTGTGTGCTCAGCCTCGTTGGTGGTGCCAAGGCAGATGCTGGTGAGGGATGTCTCAGGGAACAGCCCACCAGGGACAGAAGAAAAAGGTGGTGACACATCTAGGACACATGGTTGTGACAAAGGCTTGGGAGGATGGCATGGCAGGGAAGCACAGCAGATACCTGGCCTTCCTCAAAGGAGGTGGGAGTGGTGTTCCCTGGGAGTGTGCCTGGCTCTGTGGGGAGGGTGTCAGTGTGCACTCCACTCCTTGGAGGAGAGGAGCTGGAGAAGGAGTAAGCTGCAAAAGGGAATTTGAAAAGAGAAGAAAAGACACAGTTTGTGCAGAGAGCCATCCTACTAGTATTCTGGCTGGGGGGGAAAAAATGAGGAAAAATATAAATTAGAAAGTCTGGGCTGTGCTCGGGTGCTGACTGAAGAATGGGTAACCTTCCAGGTCTGCCCTCCAAGGCTGCTAGCCAGTGATGGCCTGGGTGTGTACCTGCCTGGGAAGTAAACAGGGCCCTTCAGCAGCAGCTCAGTGTTCTGGGTTGGCATTGAGAGCCTCATGTGAGGCTCCAGTGGCTTTGGATCAAAGCCTTAAGTGAATGTGAGCTTGGGTTAGAGGTAAATACATAGCCAAAGAGAGAACTGATTCTATAACTCACTGTCAGCCTTCTGATCTATCTGGTTGTTTACAGCTGATCCTTCTGTTTTTTCAGCTGTATCAGTGGCATAAGTTTCAAGGACAGGGAGCTTAAGAGAACTAAAACAACCTGGGGAAGGAAAAAAGACCTTACATTTTCTTTCTTATTGATTTAATGCTATATTACAGCTTGACAGTGCAAGGTAATATAGTGGAGCTATAATGTGTCAGGTTAAATACACAGTGCACAAGTATTTTCTTCACTCTGAACATCACAATGTTTAAGATTGTGTCAGTATTTCTCTTGTACAGCTTAGACTACTATTTCTACTCATGCTGTGGCAGTCACTCTCCACACTGCTGCTGTGATACCTGCCATGAAATTGATGTAGTGCTGGTGTAGCCACACTGGATGAGGTGGGCTTGGTGAAGAAAAGCAGATACTTTTGTAAAACTGGTTGTGTTATAGCTGGAATATACAGACACATCTCTAAGCATATAAGCATTTCTTTTGACCCAGAGCAGAATGCCTGGCTGTGATTTTAGGTGTCTTCCAAAGCTTTGTGCCTCAAAGCTTGGGTTTTTCCCCCAGTTTCAGGTGCACAAAAAGTCTCCTTCACAAATGTAATTTTTGCAGCAGGTGTCTGATGTTTGTGGTCTGAAGTTTGGGCTGTGTTTCTCTGGGGTTGCTTGCACTCCCTGGAAGGAGGACAGGCTCCTGTGGAGGGTGAGGGGAAGCTCCCTGCCCAGGGGTGGAGGTGCAGACCTGGCTGGGGTCCTTGCTGTCATGCTGCTTGCAGAGGTGAGGATTTGCCCAGTGGGAGAGGTGTGTACAAAGCATGAAGGAGTCTGCCTTCACATTTGTCAACCCTGAATAAAATTTTCCTGTCTCTTGAATTTAAAGCCTTTTATGAGAGAAGGAGCTCTCTAATTCTCCTGAATGACTTGGCTGAGGTGGATGCAGTCGTGCTTATCTTTGCTGCTTGCTTCAGTGGGGTCTTGTCTCCGTTTAACGCAAACCAATTCCTGGAGATTTTCTCTCATTGGGCATTCTGTTCCTCTTGCTCCAGTGTCACCATTAATTTTCTTTGCCCATCTTTTACCTAAAAGTCTCAGCTTTCGACCAGCCTTCTTGCCCATAGGAGCATCCTTGTCAATACTCTTTAGAGTCCATGAAAATAAAGTACTCTGCCTGCTGCTGGTTACCTAAAGGCATTTCTCTGCATTTCCTTGCTGTTTCTGACTGCTTTCCTGGGCTTTCTCTTTATTGTCTCACAGTCTTAAAGAAAGAAAGGGAAAAGAAAAAAAGGATGTTCTCTTTTCACTCACTATATCTTTTTTTAACCTTTTTTCTTTGCTTCTTTGTAAGTTAGAATGGCATTTCCTTCATGATCTTCAACTTATTTCAAACTTACTTCATATTTGGTGAAGAACTGTTACATCCAGTTTGAAACACTGTCTTTAGGACTAATAACTTTATACTAGATTTTGGTTTCTGTTGCTTTCTCTTCTTGATGAGTGACTGTCTTAGCTTGGTTTTGATCACGTCTCATCCCTTTTTCTCTCCACACTTTGATGGATGGTGCTGAAGAGATTCATGAGATGTTCGTTTCCTCAGTTCTTGCTGAGGTGCTACTGAAGAATATTTTTTTAAGACAAACTGCATTTTGTTCACTCTCCAGATAAAATGACACCTGGTTTGTAATTTTGTTGCTTGCCATCATCTGGACTTTTTTCTTCTCTAGTTTCCCAAGGCCTCTTGTGGGTGCACACCTAAAGCTGTGTGAGTGGTGTTCTTGTTATTTGTAACACAGGAATGATCATCAAACCACACTTGCTGTGAGTTTACCAGAAAATTCTGCCCTGACACATTTGCCACCTTCAAGTGCTGCTTCTTCCCAGTCTAATTGTGATTTCTTTTTTCTTTCCCTTCCCCTGCTGGAAGGCAATAAGCTGCTCTGAACGCCTGCACTCTGCTCTGTAAGTGATGATTCCTGTGCTCTGAGGCAGTGGCTGTAGGTGGGAATTGATGCAGCCTCTGTTTTGTCACCCATCCCCATCACAGCACATCGAGGACCAAGCCTTTTAAGCCTTATTGTCCATTTAATTCTCAGGCATTGTACTGTGCTGTGGGAAGATTATCAGCACAAATCAGCACCAAATGCTCTTGCACTTTGTGGTGGAAACTGGCCATTGCAGGAACACCAGTGCAAAGGGGCTTATTTTGTTTGCTGCTACAGGTTTTTCATTAATCTTTGAGCTGTTTCCACATAGAGCCTTTACCATCATTGCCACAGATCCAGCTGCACCTCTTTTGGAGTGCAGATGCTCATTTTCCTGGCACGAAGTCCATGCATCTGTGGAGTTTATAAGGAGATTCCACCCTGCACTGAAAGCGGTTATTACTTTGCATAAACTTTGCCATATTTAACACACAATTTGAACAGGAAAAGATCATCACAGGAAACTTAATCCATCCTTATGTATTGAATTAATTGATATAAATCTGCATGTGAGCCTTCCTTACAAAAACTGTGGGGGTTTTATGAGGTATGTGATGCTGTGAGACTTTCCATTAAGTGTTACTTGCTATAACAAATTACCATTATTATCCTGTGCATTTCCGTTTCATAACATGTTGTGTTTCATTGTTAGTCTTCTGAAAATAATAAAACAGATTAAACTAAACATGAGCTGCTCAGGGATAATAACAAAGTCTATAAAAAGAGAAACTCTCCAATTATGGTATACAATATTATTAAATCATAAGAGACCTTAAAAAAGGTTGAATGGATCTTCATGTGTACAAGTGGATGAAAAGCACTATATTAGAGCTGGGGTGGGGGTGCTGGTGATTATGTACCATAACTGTGTGTATATGGAATTTGTCTGTGAGCCTGTGCTCTGGCAGCATGGGCCCCTCTGATTCTGAGTCTGTGAGGATGAAGCCCCAGAGTCCCACTCCATTTCCAGGCCCTCTCTGTGGGGAATTCCTTACCCAGAATTGATGTGTCCCTGACAACTTCTCTGCAGGACATCTGATGGTACTGATGGAGGTTATAAGAATGATTTGCTTCCTTTTGGAGACCTGTTGTACAGCCTCTATTCAGTGAACCTTCAATAGAAGGGTGCTGCCTGTGGAAGCCTCTCTTTTTGAGAGTGGAGCTGTGCAATTCCTTTGCTGAGAGTGGATGGTGGAGGAATGGTAGAAAAACTGCTGCACGTGGCAAAGCAAGCTATGCTATTTCCACTGCTCCTGGAAAGCATCCATCAGCTTTAACAAAACCAAGGGATTTCTTATTTTGGTGTGCCTCCTGCATGGGTGTGTATTTTGGGCAGTGCTCTGCCTTGGGTGTGACATGCTGAGCCACACTTGCTGCAACACTTGGGCACAAAACCAGGGCTGATCTTGGCTTGAATAAGTGTTTCAGTGCAACCTCGCTGCCCTGCTGGGACGTGTGATCAATGCTGAGATTTCTGTACTCAGGTTTTTGTTTTGGTGGTGGCAGGGATGATGCTGGTCAGCTCTATTAGAAGATACCTGTCAATGTCACCTAGTACTCAGACACTGCACTTTGGTGCATCTTTGGTGCATCTTTGGTGCATCTTTGGTGCTCTTCTCCTCCTTTCCCTGGGTCTTCTGAGGGCCTTTGCATTTGAACTGCCCTTTGCCATTTTGCAGGAGGTTTGGCAGAATCTTTGCTTCCAGGGACTCTTCCAGCAGAGATGCTAAAGCAGTAAAAACTCTTCTCCAAGTGTTTAGTGGGTGGCTCCTCTGAGGAACGACCTCCATGTCTGAGATGGTTGTATCTCCTCTTTTGAGGGTCTTTATTCCTAGCAGTGTTATCACTTGCTGTGTGCAGCCCCAGACCTTGAGGATGCTGTTTGCAAACACGTCTCTGTTTTGAGGAGCAGCCTGTTCACACAGCCCAGAGCACCTCCACTCCTCACTGTGTGCTCTACCAGGGCCACAAGATGTGGAAGCAACACTTAATGGAAAGTCTCACAGCATCACATACCTCATAAAACCCCCACAGTTTTTGTAAGGAAGGCTCACATGCAGATTTATATCAATTAATTCAATACATAAGGATGGATTAAGTTTCCTGTGATGATCTTTTCCTGTTCAAATTGTGTGTTAAATATGGCAAAGTTTATGCAAAGTAATACCCGCTTTCAGTGCAGGGTGGAATCTCTTTATAGGATGTGTCTTACAAGTTGTGCTGCAGCTCAGGCAAAGGTTATGATCTTCATACAGAAATGGCTCCATGATACCATTTTCCCCATTTTTGGGGTGGTGTAAGTATGGAAGTACATGGACAGCACCACCTCCCTCCAGTGTAGCGCCGTTTTTGCTTGCTAGAACTTCTGTTTATGAACATTATGTTGGAGAAAGACCACTTCTTCCTTAATTTTGAGATTCATATCTCTGTTTTACTTCCTTTGTTTGCTGAAGAGTCTGCTGTGTATAATTGCTGCATGCTGCTGCCAGTAAACAAGACTGGCTCTCTCTGTTAGGATATTAAAGATTAAGAGGGGAGAAGTAATTTTGTATTTACCCATCCCCTTCTTGTCTCCCTTGCCCAGAAGTTGCTCCCCAGTTCCCCTGCAGAGGAGCAAATTTGGCATTCCATAGCAGGCTGCCTTTTTTCCCCCATGGCTGTGTGAGCTGGGCAGCTTTGCAGAATTCTTGTGACTTGGATTAGAGTTGTTTGAAGACCCAGATTTTTGACATACAATAAATTTAACCACTGCTAACATTTCAACATCGTTCTGCTGGGATTGTTTCAGGACTGAAGAATGTTTCCTTCATTGCCATGTGGCCTAATTTCTTATGACAAAGAGCTTTAGCAGCAAAAAGCACTGGTGTGAATATAGCACCTGCACACACTCATGTTTAGTGTTCATGGACCACCAAAGATGGTATTTAAAACACACTTGCAGGCTGATTTTGCTGTTTAGTGGAAGAGTTACCTGAACAGCATGGTATTATGTTTGTATTTTGTTCTGTTGTTTTTTATTTATTTAAAGAACACTCAGGGGAGCAGCCAGGCTGCGAGGCTGATGCTTTTGCAGAGCTGTTCTCAATAATTTACATCAGGTAACTCACAGCTTACAAGCCTCATTGACTTGATGTTCACCCTAAGAAGGGGTGTGAAGGACTCACCCCACCTTTGGGATAGGGAACCTGATGGGGGTAGGAAGATCCTTTACTTGTAAAGTTCTGCCTCTCCTGCCAGCAGACCTGTTTTGCAGGATGGGAAGTGACCAGATATGATCCATTGAGAATGATGATAGATTTTTCAAGAGTGTTGCCACTTGTCATGAGTTTAGTGATTGGTTCTCACAACTTGGCCAACTAAATGAGAATTTCTCCCCTTTTGGTGCATGGGTTCATATCACCTGATATCCTGAGCACTTGTCCTCACCTGCCTGCATCTGCTTTCTCCAGAAATCAGGTTCCCAGATCACACTTTGGCATTTGAGGGGGACCATTGGACTCTGCTTCAGTGGATATAGAACCAGAAGTGATTCATTTGAGTAAAGAATGTCTCCTGCAGAGGGTCCCTGTCATTGTGCACATCTGCAGGTGCCTTGGATTGAGCTGTGGCTCCTTTAGTGGCCTCGTGCTGCCCCTTGTCCCCCTCAGCCCCGTGCTGAAAACAAGATTCTGGCCTGGGGACTCCTGCTGCTGCTGCAGTGTATTTGCAGCTGAAGCTCTGGCTGGGTGTGTGTTACTGCCATTTGTTGTGGTTTGTCATTCAGTGCTGGTAGAAATAAGGGAAAGTGATGGATGTTGCTGCCCTGAAGTGGCTTGCAGGAGAAATGGGATAAAAAAAGAAAAACCTCCAAACTCTTTGTGTATTCTTGAATCACACAGACTGATGTCTTGTCAAAATGTAACTGCATCAACCCATACTTCAAAGGGAAAGGTCAAGTCATGCCAAAATCTCACTTTTTCACAAACTCTCTGGGTTTCATCTGTTGCCTCCACAAACACTCCAGTAGGAGCACAGCAGGA
>NW_005054326.1:5779799-5787078 GCF_000277835.1 Geospiza fortis | reverse complement strand
ATGCACAAGTAAGACTCTTGGTCTGGTAAAATTGGATTGGCCTGGAAAATTGGACCCAGGACAGCTAGCACTTCCTTGCTTATGAATAAGAAATGTAGAGAGTTATTTATAAAAAAAAAAAAAAAAAAAGTTGTCTGGCTCTCACAGACCTCTTCACACCTCCTCTGTCTCACACAAACACCTAAGGTGTTTTTTTATAGTAGCAACAGCTCAGTGGCCTTGCTGTCACATCATCCTTGTCATGGGAGACCTGGAGTGTTTTAGTAACAACAGGAAGGATTATTGACCCTACAGCATATTTACAACTGCATGTAAAATATTTAGATTGAGTCTTCTTTTCACTGGTTATCTTGTCTTTTGTTTAGAAAAAAAAAATCCTTCAACATTAGTTAGACAGTTTTCCAGATTCCTTGTTCATATATGGAGTCTTCCCTAGATAGGCACCATGTGTATGTGTGTATATTTGTAGATACATATATATATATATTTGTCCAAATGTACAGATGTTGTTAATATTTAAGAGAATTATCTTCAACTGTGTGTTAGGCAAGGCTTGTCAGCAGCTGTTAAGCAAGCTGGCTGTAAAAAACAGTAACCAGAAGAATGTATTAATACATGCTGTCAAACAAATGTCATAACAGCTTGTTACATTTTATTTTTTTTTTATGATCGACACAAATAATGAACCCTAATTGTCTCACTGAGTCTAGGGTGATGTTAGCTAACTTATCTTTGCTATCAATGTCCTTATAAAAATGATGTGGACTATTAGACAGGCTTCTTTATGCCAGTAAAGCATTTAAATAAAGGCTTAACCTTCAGTGTGTGACAGTGTTTTGAAAGTTAAATGGGAATAAATGCCCCTGTTATGCTAAGCAGATGCTCCAGCACCTTACCAAATCCTTGTCATGGCTGCTCCTGAGCAGAAGAATCTATTCTGGAGCAGAAAATAACTAGGCATGTTGTAAAGCTGCCACGTGGCCAGCAGAACCACAGAAGGTGCCAGCAGGGAGACAGGACGAGTGCCACGATGCTGGCCAGGGCGATTTGCTGCTAAGGAAGCACAGGCGTGGTCTCACTGCAGGAAACTCTGCTGGGAGGGCACAGCACTCTCCCATCTCTGTCAGAAAGGCTGCCAAACACAACCACATAACAGAAAAATTGGGGAAATGGATTTTCTTTAATCAAATAAACCAAAGTTTAGAGCGGTTTGCAGTAATTAGGTTAATAGCACTAACATTAGATGACTGCAAAGGGGGCAAAAGGCATAATTTAGAGTATTTGAATGTTGCCTTGCTATTAGAAGATCTCCCAAATCTAGCAGTGGTTTTGTTTTGTTTCCTTACAGGTTAAACATATTGCTGGCTGGCATGAACCCCTTGTATTTCCACGCAGTGAATGTCATTTTACACTGTCTGGTGACTCTTGTGCTGATGTACACTTGTGACAAAGCTGTGTTCAAGGACTGTCGGCTTGCTTTTGTCACGGCGCTCTTCTTCGCTGTGCACCCCATTCACACCGAGGCTGTAAGTATGTGCCACCAAACCCAAAAATAAATTCATTCTTCAAAATTCTAATGTTTTTTTTTTGGTAAGGAAACCTCTGAGTCGTACAGAATGTTGTACTCGTGATTTTTTTGCTGTGGGGGAGCAAAGGTGGGAATGTACTCTATTTAAAATAATTTGTAGGAGTCATTAAGAAAAAAAGCGCATTCATACTTGCAGTCTTTGTGCTCTGGAACTGAATTCTAAATGGTGGTCCTAATCAGCCCTGCTGGGAATAAATGGACGGTCAGGAGTTTTCTGAAACCAAATACCTCAGTGAGGCTGTGCTCTCCTGCTGGGATATTGTTGCATGCCTTCAGTCATCTCCTATAGCCATCAGTTTTAGGGAGGAAAAGTGAAGGCAGCATTGCTGTGTATTCTGCAGGAGCTCTCTCAGACAGAGGTGGTGTGACCCATGGATTAATTTATATTTATTTCAATTAGAAGCTAGGAGAATCCTTTTCAGAAAAAAAGTTGTTCACAAACACCAGCGTAAATTTAAAGAACAGCAGCTCGTATTGGAAATCTTTCTGTTTGTTACAAGGAAACATTTAAAGACGTAATCATTCCAAAACTGCAGTCTGTTAGCACTAGGAGACACTTCTATAGCTAAAAGGAGTCTTGCTGTCTTGGAGAAGGAAAGGTAATGTCCAGCTCTCCACACTGTAAAAAAGAAATGCTCTCATTAGCTGAGATACCACTGACATCAGGCTGCTCTCATTCCAAGCCTTTGTAAATGGGGGAGGGAAACAGCTCCTGTGGCTGAGAACTTTTGAGGAGAGATTACCTTAATAACAAAAAGCCACAAGCTTTGGAGTTACTCCCTGTGCTGTGTTGTGTGAACTAATCAGCTAGGCTCCTTTTGATAATACAGATTTATATTTTAAGGGAGGTTTTAGATGAGGCCCTCTTGGAATTTATTTTTGTCTGGGTCAGAACTTTAAAAGGTTAAAATAAATGCCAGAGCTCTGAATATAACTTAATTATGTCATCTCAAAATGGGTGAGATTTCAAAGGGCCTTTTATTTGCTTTATGGGTGATTTTTAGATCCTTGTGAAACAGAATATTGAAATAACTGTAAAAAAGAGTGTTTATCTATTCTTCTTCAGTATTCCCTCTTTTATAAAAATATTTTGTTCATTAATCTGTAGGAAGAAACTCTTGCAAACTCAGATTGTTCAGGAGGAATAAATTCTGTAAATTCTATCCTATCCTTTTTTGGTGATAAAAGGACATTCCAATGTTGCTTACATAGTAAGTAATTTTCTTTAACAAATTTCAGCACTGGGAGTTGGATGCATTTCTCATCTAAGCCTTATTATACAAAATTAAAGCAAATCCTTAAAATTTGCATTTTCTATATAGCTTAATTAATATTTTATTAAGTAAGGAATGACTTTACTGTTGGCTTACTCATTTGTTTTGCCAAGCTAGAAATGCAGCAGACAAAACTGAGCATACCCTACAGTGTGGTGGTGTTCACAGGGGTCCCGATGAGGGAAGAGATGAGAATGTTGACTCCATGTTTCAGAAGGCTGATTTATTATTTTATGATATATATATTATATTAAAACTATACTAAAAGAATAGAAGAAAGGATTTCATCAAAAGGCTAGCAAGGAATAGAAAAGGAATGATAATAAAATCTTGTGACTGACAGAGAGTCTGAGTCAGAGGGACTGTGATTGGCCATTAATTAGAAACAACCACATGAGACCAATCACAGATCCACCCGTTGCATTCCACAGCAGCAGATAATCATTGTTTACATATTGTTCCTGGGACCTCTCAGCTTCTCAGGAGAAAAAATCCTAAGGAAGGGATTTTTCATGAAATGTGTCTGTGCCCCTACACTGTCCAAATAACATTTTGGTATGCTGAGGGAGGATAACACTGAAAGAGCAAAAAATAGTAGCTTTGAGCATGGATTATTGAGGCAGTCACTGAGTGTTTTTACTTTTTAAAATGTGTTTTTACACCTGTGTGTCTCATTTCCTTTCAGGTAACAGGTATAGTAGGCAGAGCAGATGTCCTTGCCTGTCTACTCTTTCTGTTGGCTTTTCTCTCCTATAATAGGTACGTGGTAACATCATGAGATTCTTTATTCTGAGGAGGGGACCAGAGGCAGCTGTCAGTGTTTCATGGCTGTTGGCAGAGGTGCTTCCCACAGCTCTGCTGTATGGAAGTGTCCTGGCCCCTGCTTGCAGCCATGGTGATGCTTATGAGAACAAAAAAACCACTAAACCAGGAGTCAACATTGACAGTCCCTCTTCACTGACATTGCTGCTGACCATACAACAGAGGAGGGCTTGTAAAAATGGTAAAGAAATGTTTTCAATGGAAGGCAAATTGTGTGTAGAGTGAAGAGCAGGCAGACACATGCCTGCCTTTCAAATGCATGCTGTGCCTGTGGGACTCTGGAACACCTGGTCTGAGAGAGTTAAGGAGTGTGTCTAGACCATTAGTCATCCTTTTCAGGTGAAAACTTGGCACTGCTTGCTGCTCTGTGTTCTAAAACTGTAACTGAACAAGTATAGATACAGAAATAGCTGCCTTGGATGGGGTTTCTGCACCTTTTGCATTATTTGCAGTTTGAAATAACATTGTTTGCATTCAGAAATAGCACCATGTCATCACAGCCACAGGGAAAAACTGCTGCTATCCCTCTGGGGCTGTCTGCTGCAAACCCACTGTGCTGTTTTCTTCAGAAGGTGTGAAGCACAGTGACCCCACAGGAATCTGCCTGTTTGCTTTCAGTTTTTTCCTGCCTTCTCCCATGTGATAGGGGCTTGCTGCCCAGTCTGTTAGTGATTAGGACACTTCTCTGACTCAGGGGACTCTGGGTGGGATGGAGGGATTTTTGCTTGCCTAGTGCTTTTTGTCCCAGAAGGAGAATTAAGCATGTGTGTTCCACATGACAGAAAGCAGGTGTTTTCCTGCCTTCCCTGTACTTTGCCTTCCCCTGACTGTTTCAAGTCTTCTTTCTTTTTCTGCTTGTCTTTTTTTCACCTCTCGTGCACCAAGAATTGCAGCAGCTCCCCATATTTTCATCTTCCCTTCCTGTCCTGTGGCTAAGCCTTTATTCATTTTAGATTGTTCATGTCTTGACATGTTTGTGTCATCCATCTTAAGGCATTAAGGAAAAGTGTCTCAGTATTCATGTGACTGTAGTAAACAGTCCTATAGCAGAAAAGTTAAGATATTTAATGTCAATTCTGTTTTTCAGGAGTGTGGATCAGCTTTATGTCGGGGAACATTTCCCTCCCACTGCCTCCCCATTCTTTTTGCTGCTTAGTTTATTCCTTGGGACGTGTGCAATGCTGGTGAAAGAAACTGGAGTCACTGTGTTTGGTGTGTGCTTGGTTTATGACTTCTTTTCCCTCTCCTGCAGTGGACTCAAATTGTAAGTAACTTGTTATGCTTATGGTGCTTTTCAGGTCTTTTCACCTGTTAGTCTAAGATATGTATTATTATGGTATACAGCACTGGGGGGAGATGGACTTGCCCTGCTGAATTAGATGGATATTTGACAAATTTGGAGGGACCCACAATTGCCTTCTGTGTTTTGTGGGGTTTTTTTTTAATTTTTTTTAATTTTAAAATTTTTGTTACCCTTTTGCTGCCTGATTACTTTTGTTGGGTAAATCGACCAGATGTGAAGAACTGATCCCTGAAATGCTGAATTCACCCTGGCAAGGCTAACATTTATTTTTAGTGTGGGAATTCTGACTGAAGCATCAACATCCTAAAGTTTCTCTGGTTTAACTCCTTCCATTCACAATGTCTGCTTGATTATTCGGTCACAATGCCATGGGTTTAGAAATGTTATATGATGCTTAGTAGTAAAACCAGGTTTGATATTTTTTCTGTCCTTTCAGAATGGAAAAAGAGGGAAAATACCCATCTAATTCTGGTTGGAATAATTAGCAGCTCTCAGAAGTCACTGGAGAAAAATTAAATACTTTGAAGTTTGTACCCCTTACCCACTTAGTGTCACAAATAACTATGCTGTTTTCCATCTCCATTCAGACTCAGAAGTCTTGGTTTATTAGAATATTTTTATATTAACCATTCTATATGGTTTTTATCCGTTTTTCTCCCAGAACATCCCTGGTGCAGATCTGTGAGTGTACGAGCTCACTGCTCCTGAGAATGGGAATTCTTGCTCCTCACATAATTTCTTGTGTTTCCAGTGGTGCTGCCCACCAGCCCTGGAACCTGTCACACCCTCCATGAGCTTGTGTGTATCTGGGTTATAAAAAGGACACTGAATTTGTGTTTCTGCAGTGAATTAAATGAACAGAGCTGGCACAAGATGAGAGCAGCAGCTGCAGGGAGGAGAAGGGGGACTCTCAGGAGCATCCTGGCTTCCCTCCTTTTGTGGCCCTTTCTCTAGGCCCTCATGGGGACTGACCAGTTTCAGACCTGCCCTCTGGCAGCACTAGCAATCAGCAGGCAGGTACAATGGATTGGCAGGGGATTCCTTCTCTTTTCACTGGATAAGTAGTTCCTAATGGTGTGACTGGTGGGCAAGGAGCCAGGGAGATTTCTGGGGGCTGACAGCCAGCTTGCTTGTTAACACTTGTATTTACACCCTGACAGGCTGTTTCAGGAGCTGCCTGGCTAAAGGGAACACTACTGTTAATTAACTGCAGGAAAATCTGTGCCTTCCTGCTCCCTCCTTTCCTCAGTCTCCCCCTTCCATAGGCCCACATTCCAGGGGGTCTCTTCAAGCTATTTTTTTTTGTTTCAGTGGTGGCCACTTGCCCGGATGTGGCACTATTTAGCTTGTAGGAGTGAAGCTCTTTAGTCCAGATGTGCTGTATTTTTGTATCTCCTCTGCTTGCATGTACTGTGCAGTTATCTCTTTGTGATGCTCAAGATTTTATGACTGCATTTGACTTTAAGGGGCAGCAGAAAACAAACAGCCTTCTATGTGCTGCTGAAAACTCCTCTGCTCCTTCTTCCAACCTCTCCAGATTTGTTTGCTGTTTAAAAGTGGTGGAACATCATTTGTTTTCTGGAGCAAAAAATTAGGAGTGACACCACAGTGCTTCCCATCTTAACAGAGGTCCAGAGAACAGCTTGATACAGGAGTGCTCATCTTCTCTAGCTGTCAGGTCTCTAGCTCTAGTAAGGAACTAATAAATCCTGTCCTCTCAGCACACAAAGGCTTTTTTATGGATTAAAACAGTGTTGTCTGTTGTAGTTTTGTTAAAAATGGGTTAGAAACTGTTGTAAAATGTGGTGGTGTTCACAGGGGTCTCAGGACGAGAGAAGAGATGAGGATCTGCCTCCATGTTTCAGAACGCTGACTTATTATTTTAAAACAATAGTAAAAGAATAGAAGAAAGGATTTCATCAGAAGGCTTGAAAGGAAAGGAGTGGAATGGAATGATAATAAAATCTTGTGACTGACAGAGAGTCCGAGACAGCTGGACTGTGATTGGCCATTAATTAGAAACAACCACGTGAGACCAATCACAGATGCACCTGTTGCATTCCACAGCAGCAGATAATAATTGTATACATTTTGTTCCTGAGGCTTCTCAGGAGGAAAAATCCTAAGGAAGGGATTTTTCATAAAATGTGTATGTGGCAGTAAAATAGTTGCTAATTGTCAAACATGTCCTGTTAGTTTGGATGTTATATTGTAAAAGGGGTTTAAAGGGTAGTTATGAGAAATACAGTACCCAACGTACCACAATACACCTCAGTAAAGTGCAGCACCCCC
>NW_005054326.1:5779391-5779779 GCF_000277835.1 Geospiza fortis | reverse complement strand
CTGAATCTGTGCTGCTCCATCTGGGACATCGCTGCTGAGCAGCCCCAGTGCCGGCGCTGCAGCATCCCCGACAGGAGCGCTCCTGCTCAGCCTGGGCCCCCTGCTTTAGGCCTTAATTTTTCTTATCATAAATACTGAAATCACTTTAGTACCGGGAGCCTGCTCCCGTTATTTAACACTTTGATACCGCGTTGTGCCGATTTCACAGCGTTCAACCTTTTGATGAGTCAAGTGCCAAGAATACAAATCCTCACATCCTTTTCTTTCCCCTTTCCCTCCTTTTCCTGCCTTTTCTCAGGAGGAACGGGGGCATTCCCCAGAGGCCCTCCCGGCCGCCCGTGCCCGCTCCGTGGGGCTCACCGCTGTCCGGCCGGGAGAACGGGAAGCA
>NW_005054326.1:5768877-5779348 GCF_000277835.1 Geospiza fortis | reverse complement strand
TGGAGCTCCTGCCACCCACCCGTGCCCCGGGAGCAGCCCAGCCTGCCCGTGCCCAGCAGGGCCATCTGGGCCATCCGCAGGTACTGCCGCCCACTCCTGCTCTGCTCACCTTGTGTTAGCTGTTTTTATCCTGAAATTGTTTTACCGGGAGGAGGTGGAAGGAGGGTTAAGGGAGAAAGGAGGAAAATATCTATTGGAAATCAGAGTAACCCCAACGATGGGGAGAAAATGATGCATCTGACTTCGTGGATATCAGAAGGTTTGGCAGGCACAGGGCCTGCAAGGCCTCCCTGGCGGTCAGCAGACTAATATAGGAAATGCTGAGTTATGATGACTGGACCTAGGAAGCCCCTTTTTCTGCCTCCAGACCCTTGCTTATCTCTCTGTAAGCCTATAGGTCACTTTCCTTTGACCCTTACTATTGGACAATTCCTAAAAAAATCCCTGTACCCTATATAAAGAGCTGCTTTTGCCCAGTTTGGCAGAAGAGCTCTCCCTGAGAACCTTCACAGAAGATCTCAATAAAGACACCCCTGTGGAACCTCACACAGCCTTCTCCTCTCTCCTCCTGCATCTGCCAAAGGAACTTTGCAAGCAATGAGCTGAAATCACAAATGAGTTGATGATCACGAAAGATCTGACATCACCTAAACTTGCTAAGGTAGCCTGTGGCTGGGAGCTGCTTGGGAACTCAGGCTGTGCTGAACAGGACTGCGCTATCCAGACCTGTAGCAGCCCATGGGGGATACCCTGAAACCCAGCTGAGGCTGCATTAAGAAGGCTAATTAATTACTTTATTATACTATATTACTATATTACACTGTATTACATTACATGTAAAACTGAATCTGCCCAAGCACCCAACTGCATTCAACTGCACAGAATCCTGTGACTGCTGACCGACAGTCTGCACATGCACTAGGCCCTTGTGAGAGACAACTGCTCACTTTGCAAATTTAAAAAGGTTTATTAAACCTTAACAAAAATACAACAAAGGACTACATAAGGAAAAAGTTGCCGTGCTGGGAACTGCCCCTCATGCACACCACGTGGCCAGTTCATCTTCAAGATGGATGCTCAGTCTTTGAGCGTCCATCCCTGCAACCCATTACCCCTGGGGTTGCATCAGCCAGCCCTGGCCCTTCCCAAAGTCTGTCAGCCAGCCCTTCTTTGCCATTTATCAGTGGAAACTGCCTGCTTGTAACTGGATTGGAGGTCAGGTGTTGCCATGCTGCCCCCCTAAGCACCAAGCTTTTCCATTCCCAGCTGCCCCATGCCAGGGACACCTGTGCAGCTTCTTTGTACCTGTCCTAGACAGCCCAGGCTGTCTGATGGCAACAGTACAGGGGGGAAAGGGAGCTGTGGGGAGAACAGAGGGCATCTAAACTACAATAACATAACTGTACATCACTAAAGCTTTTCTTAATATTCACACAATAGTTATCTTTAAATTGCAAGAGCCAATCATCTCATTATCCATCTATAACACCCTGATAGGCCAAGGAAACAAAACACCATCACTTTGGGTAAACAATCTCCATATTGCATTCTACTTTGGCACAACACAGGAGCAGTGAATGAGACAAGAATTGTTTTGATCATTCTTTTCTCTGCTTCTCTCGCAGCTTCTCTCAGGTTCAGAGAATGTGAATCCCACCAATATCTGAGGACATGTTAGTGTTTTTGTTCTCTTTGATCCTTGTATTTGTCTCTGTTTTCCCTGATGGATAGTATCATATAATTGTTTATAGGTTGGAAAAGATGTCTAAGATTATCAAGTCCAACCATTACCTCAGCACTGCCAAACTTGCTGCTAAACCATGTCCCTAATGCCACATCTGCACATCTTTTAAATACCTTCAGTGATGGTGACTCCACTGCTTCCCTGGCCAGTCTGTTGTTGACAACCCTTTCAGTGAAGAAAATGTTCCTGATATCTAATTTTAAACTTCCCTGGCACGTCTTGAGGCCATTTCCTCTTGTTGTGGTGCTTGCTACTAGGGAGAGACTGATGCCCACAACAGGGGACAGGAGGTTAATATAAAAAACATCTTCTGTCTTAATATAAAAAACTTCTTCTGCCTTGTTCCATTATCTTGTTCCTTGTTTCTTTCACTCCTGTTTCTTTGTACTGCTCCTTTCTCCCCTCCTTTGCTTTGTACTTTTTTCCCAGACACCCTCCCTCTGCCCCCGCTTTTGGGAACATCCCTTTCTTACACAAAGGGAAAGCCTCTCGCCTCCCAGCCTCTTCAGGGGAGGCTGCAGAAGCTGAGTTGGAGAGCCTGTGCACGTGGGATGGCTCCAGAGCGAGCTCCTCCACGCTGCCAATTGGCATTTGCTTTTTGGCAGCTGCCTCTTCAAGTGTTGTGAAGGATTTCTGCACATGGCAAACCAAGCCCTGCATGTACATAGCTGCTCTCTGTTTGAAAAGGGGCTCTCATGGTGCTGTGAGCTGCTCAGCTGCTCTCTTCTCAAGTGACTGACTGTGTACAACACACTTGCAATGGCTTGCTGTGTGAGAGTTGGCTGTGGGATGCCCAAAGTGGAGCTGGCTCGGTCCCAGTGGCTGAGAGGGACGCGTGCCTGTGAGAGTTGTGCTGCTGACATGTTATATGACATGAAGCAGGAAGAACTCAAGACAATTTCTCTATTAAAATATATTCCATATTAAAAAAGAAAACAACTCTTGCTATAGAAGAAAAAAGAAAGAGAAGATGAAGTTGCTGTTGAATCTGTAAGATTCATTACGCAATTTTTCCTTGTAATTCACATTTGTCTGACTTGTGTAGGTCTTCTTGCATAGCAAAAGGATGGGGGGGAAAAGCTTTAAATATTTGAGAAGCTCCAAAATTGGTGGACAGACTTGGCACAGTGAAGTAGCTTCAGGTATCTTATTTAGTCTACCAGGTTACTAGTTGTAAGGTTTTAATTAGAATAAAGTAGTAGGGCACTAATCTGTACTCTTAAATACTTGTAATGTGATCAAGTAGGTTTCTATTTAATAATAATTTATTATACCCCTTCTTACTAGAGCTGAAAAATGCAGGAAGATGTAATGGAGGAATTAAGGGAATTGGTCTAATTAGCAGTAACTGGAGCTAGTTATGTAAATTCTTGGTGCAGAGATATTTTTGTTCTTTATTGTCACTTGCTCTTATCTTCAGCTATCCAGTGAATATGTGGGTTGCAGTCCCAGTTGCCTTTAGGAGTAAGGAATTAGTTAGTCTGGAGGAAGTTGTAGGTTTTATCACCACAATTTATTGCAATTTTGGGGAATGCTGGCATATGCTACTGAGATGAGGTAACTAGAATCTCCTGTGGGTTTGATCCATCTCCCTGAGTTTTAAAACCTGAAGGAAGCTTGTGAGTGTATGTGCATTTCCATATGATATAAATGGGGAAGGACAGAACTTTAATGTCAGGCTTGTATTTGTGTTTGGGATAAGGCCTCAGTGCTTTCACTCTGGTGTGGTATGTGTCCTGTTGAAAATCACTGTCAATGGCAATCATCACTCATTCTCTTTTTCATGATTTGTTGAAGCCACTGAAAACTGGGATCTATTTTTTTACCTTTTTTTCTTTTCCTAATTGGTTTTGGTTATGCCATGTTCTATGTGCCTCACACTCTGTGTTGCTAAATGTGGTCCAGCCCATGAACACCTCCAAGCCACCTAGTCACTCTGAAGGGTTTGAGCTGTATAAATAGCTGGGGACTGCAGTCTAAGCTTCTTGAAAAACAGGGCTCCACAACAGCTTGCATACTTTTGAAACTGAAATCTCTGTTTCTCTTTGGTGTCCTAGAAGCTCGTTTTTATTGTGTCTGCTGGTGGTGACTCTTCCCTTGGAGTGGACCATAGACTGGAATTAATGCTGCTATTTTCCATGTGTATGAATGGTTGCATGGCGGTTTTTTGTAGGTTATTTTTATTTATGTATTTTATTTTAATTTTTTTGCCAGGTTACAGAAAAGGCAGGTGTACCTGGAGCTGTGCCCAACAGCATCACTTTTAAATCTGTGTTGTGTGTGCAAAAGAGAGTGTGGGAGCTCACTACTCATTAGCATTGTGGGAACCAGGCCCAAAACCCCATTGATCCAAAATCCAATGAAATCCTAAAGGCTGTAGCAGGGATAAATGGGATCTGATGACTGAACTGGCGGCACTGTTGTTTCC
Organism: Geospiza fortis; assembly: GCF_000277835.1. Taxonomy (NCBI): domain Eukaryota; kingdom Metazoa; phylum Chordata; class Aves; order Passeriformes; family Thraupidae; genus Geospiza; species Geospiza fortis. Next base: position 5,775,176 of record NW_005054326.1, on the reverse strand, counting down.
TCTTACAGTAGCAAGGGGAGGAAGATGGAAATGCTCTGCAGAATGTGGTGCAATCCAGGGATGTCTGTGCTGGCCCTAAGTTTGACAGACTATGAGGAGAAATATGTTGAGGTCATAACCTATCTTCCCTGAGTCCCTGTGCAGTGTGCATGGTCAGGGGTTGAGCTGGAACAGATGCTGTCCTTCAGCATGAGGGAAGAGCAGAGGGAGAGGTGGAGGGAAGGCACTGGCACACACAGTGTGGGACTGTGCAGCAATTGCTTGGCTTTTCCTCACTGCCTCCTTCTATTTCCAATCCATGTGTAGCAATGATTTTTAATTATTTTTTCTTTTTTGACTAATATGATGGTATAGCACATTTCTGCTTAAACATGAAATTACTGTTCTAAAAGCAGAAGTGTCAGCTGAATTTCTGTTCCTTCCCCATGCCACACGGTGCAATGCTACGTTCTAGATTTGTAACTGATAAAGGCAGAACAGTGTGACCACCTTCCCAGATGGGGCCTTTCATGTGTGCAAGCTTCACCTTTTCTTCAATTTGTTTTTGATAGGAAAGTGTGGGTATGAAACTGCCTGGGTTATAAAAGTGAGAGGAGAACACTTTCTGTTAGATGGGGTACAAGTTTCTTAAATTTTGGTACAACTTCCTTAAATTTTGGTGAGTTGTTCCCAGTTGCACTTACACACCCTGGAGGTCAGTGGTGGTCGCTTTCAAATGCAAAGCACAGCAGCAAAAAGCAACGTGTGTCTCTGAGAAAAGCAGCAGGGAGGTAACTATTGTTTATGTTGAGTGTTTGCCCCTGACTAAAATGAGGCAGGAAACCTGGGTACTTGTCTCTGGCCTGAAAGTTCCTTACCGTGCAACAGCAAAATAGCAAGGAAGTGTTAAAGGGCTTTGCAAACACCAGTGCAAAAGCTGGTGGAGAAATTCCTGGGCAGTTTGGGATTGTCTGTGGTGAAAAAGGTCTGGGTATGGGAATAAATCACATGGACTCCATTTCCTGCATGGTGGAAAAAAGCCCCCTGTTTATTCACATAACTCCTTTTTATAGAGTTTTACAGACCTTGTGTGTGACTCCAATTGCTCAGTAGCTTTCTTGCCAATTACTTTTTGGTGTGTAACAACTTGTCACCCTGTATTGATTGGTCACTCAAACTCTCCGTGTGTACGTGCAGGAAGAGTTGTTTGTGAGAGATACTTGTCATTTTTCTATCTAAAACCAGTTTATACAGGTGCAAGTTGTTTTTCACCCAGGAGTGGATTGTTATGCTAACGAACTGCTCACACCAGAATTGCTTTCACATGGGAACTTGCAAAATGCGAGCATGACAAGGCCAGCCATTGATGTTAGGAGAACAGGCTTGCTTTTATGAAGCCTTTCTTTATGATTTTTCTACCTTACTGCAACATCTGGGAGCCTGGCAGTCAAAATGCTTTTCTTCTTTAGGGAAGCAAAATGAGCAATCTGGAGCATTAAGCAGTAGAGCCAGCCCGGGCTTTTTCCTTCCTCTCTCACTGGTGATGTCCTCAGGGTTGCAAGATATTACAAATAAAGGATCAAGCTCCTAGTCTGTGATGCTCTGAGCAAAGGTTGGTGTGAATTGCCTCTGTGTGAAAACAGAGGAAAGGAAGTGCTGCATTGTCACTGGCTATAGGCTGATTTTTTTTCCCTTAATTTATATTTAAAATTGAATTGAGAATAGGACAACACAAGTTTGCTCCAAAAGGCAAGTAGGGCCCTGAGTCCCAAGGCCTGGGGAGGCACGGTGTGTGCTGAAAGATGGCAGATTAGGTAAGTGTCATTGCTATCCTGGGATCTGTGGGATGCTGCTTCTGGGGTGTTGCAAGTTGTTTTAATTCTAGCAGGTTTGCTAAGGCTCTGTCATTCTTGCTATTTAGTAAGCTTAAGTTATGAATGAAGTTTGGCTGCTTCTGGGGAGGTGGATTGCAGAGGTGGATTTGGCCTGCGGTTTATTCTTCTCTGAACTCAGTTCTTAAGGTGGTTTTTCCATTGTGAGTTTGAGCAATAGCTCTCTCTGCTGCTGTGTCTGTAGAGTCTGTGTAGGAAATGCTGAGTGACTCTTTCTGAAGGCCAGGAATTCCCCTGCAGTCAGTGACAATATTTATTGTCATGCACAGATGGTACCTGAGGCAACCAGAAGGCTCTGCTAGAGTCTGGAAACATGTGAGATGTGGGTGCCCCTGTGCTTACAGCCATGGATTCAGCCAAGGATTTACATGCTCTGCCCTGAAACTGTCTTCCAGAGAACCCTTGTGTAATCTTGGGGAAATAATTACATCTCTCTGTTCCCATGGCACGTGCTGGAAGAGGAGGCGCAGTAATGCATGCTGCTTTTCTACTTCCATTTGTGTGATGTGCTGGTTGTCTTCTGTCCCCCTCCCAAAAGAGAAACAAAGCCAAGGATTCTCTCTTAGGTGTGCTTGTGCCACTATGTGTCTTAATTTTTGAAATCTTCAAGTACTGTTTGAGTACTATACTCATTGCTTGCAGACTGAAGTTAGAGCAGCACTGCTTTGATATGGTGATGACTAAGGTTGCATGAATGCAGAAAAAGACTTGTTTAGACCTCATTGGGCTGCAAAAATATGTACTAGCCAGATAAGAAAGATCTGCTTTAATTTTGGCCTCCTCCTGTGTTTTTATTGTGACAGTCTTTAATTACACTATCACATGGCTTTTTCTGTTTTGCACAATTCCTGCTCGAGTCATTGCCCAGAATGGATGGGGATCAGTTAATGAATAACTGTTTGATATTTTGTTTTTTCCTGGTCCAGAGCATTGCCCCATGCCCTATTTGCTTCATGTTATTCAAGTCCTGCTCTGAGACAGATTTACAACTTCTCAGTAATTCCTCTGTGTACGCATTACCAAGTGCTGCTATTTCCTTGCAGTTTGTTACTTAGGTCTGCAATCTTCTAAAGTACTTTTGGCATAGTTTCTGGGTGTGTAACTTCCTTACTGTTCAGAACAAGTAAAGTGAACAGCCAGAAATTTTGTAGTGGGATGTTAAGGGATGGATCCACATGGATGTTAAGGGTTGGATTCACCTTTATATTTACTTCATGGACATCTGCTGGTTGAGCAAGCAGACTGTCTGGAGGCAGCAGTAGGCTGTGCTCTGTAGCAGTCAGTCTTGAGGGGTGAGGGACCTCTTCCTTTAGATGTTTGCAGACTGAGGAGGCACGATGATATGCTGTTCCCTTCCAGACTCGGAGAGGAATGAACTCAGCCCAGCATGTGCAGCTTCTTCTGGCAGCCTTTTCCTTCCTCTCTCCCCAGCTGGTTGCCCTGCCTCACCTGCTGCAGCCTGTCCTCATCTCTTCTCTTGTTTGCTTTTCCTTAGCCGTGTAATTGCTGCCAGTCTTTGCTCCTCTGGCTTTGCCTTTTGGATCTTGCTGCTTCCCTCAAGAGCTACTGTGTTAGTCTCACTCCCAAGGTCCCTCCTGTACTCCTGTCCCCTAAGTCCTTGCCAGGACAATTCAGGGGCCCTGATTTGTATCCTTGTACTGCCTCTTGTGTCCTCCCTGTGCTCCCCACTCCTCCCATCTCTCCAGTTCAGTCTTCTGCCCAGCATGGAGGTGAGGTCCCTCTGGATTATTTCAGCTTTCAGCACTCACTTTCTTTGCTTATCCCCTCCTCCCCTCTGCGTGGGTTTCTGCTCTATGGGCTGCAAACCCAGTTTCTTTCTGACCTCATCTCTCCAGCTTTGGGGGTTCAGCTCTCCTCTGCCCTATAGCTAATATACTGTTTTTTTACTGGGAGTTTTCCCTGTGCTCTCTGCCTGGGTTTGAGGAGGAGGGAGCGTGGAGAGCCAGGCAGGAGCCAGGAGCCTGCTCTGCTCTGGTGCTTGGGGTGGCATGGAGCCACAGCTGATCTCACTCTTGGCTTCCCTGTGGCTGGAAAAGTAGGCACTTGTGCATGCAGTTGTTTGAATAGAAGAGGGTTGGTTTTAAATTTGACACCCTTTGTTGGATCGGTTTCAGCCACTGTTCTGGATAGCACTTTTCTTGCAGTGCAGAAAAACACCTCTCTCCCTCTTTTTAAGTACTTCCTAGAAGGAAGAGGAAAGTAAATAATTTCTCCTGGACTACTTATATTGACAGTACCAAGAGGCCCAGTTCATTTCAGTAAGCAGCAAATAAACTGAAGTAGTTTGCCTTCATGTACATTGAATGTCAGAAAAAAGGGACGAGACTGAGTCTGATGTTACTTTTCTTAGCTGATGATGACTTCACATGTTCTAGCTTGTTTGGGGTTTTTTTCTCTCTAGAGAAGATTATTTAGTCTTTTAAAGATTCTTTAGACTTTGATTTAGTTCATGAAAATCCATTTTTGTGGAAACTGTGCCGGGGACAAAGAATGGTGCTGTGCAAAACAAGAATCAGGAGAAGTTAATGACTGGTTTTGGGTTTCTTTTTCCCCCATCTTCTGAAAGATGCTGATGGCTTATTCATTCGTGTGCAGAGGGAGAAGGTTTCTCTCTCTCATTAACGGGAATTGCGTTTAAGCCCTGCAGTTGCAGTCACTTCATTGTACATCAGCCTCTTCTGTTCCCCGTGTTGCTAATTGGAAATCCCCAATTTGTAGGTGCAGCCTGTGTGTCCCAGAGCTGACTCACAGGAGTCTCTGTTCATTCCCTTTGCTTCACAGGACTGCCTTTCTATTCACAGTTCCTGGCAGTCTCATTAAAGCAGCGTTTGAAGTAGCAGCGTGCCCGTGTCCATTGGCTTTCTCTGAAAGCCCTGTAAACCACTGTCAAAGAATTAACAGCAGCTGAGAAACAGGAGCAAACCCTAATGGCTTGCAAGGTCATTTTCCTTGCAGTAAATCTGGGTTAGTTTGGCACAGAGCAGTATTTCAGTCACCCAGGAAATAAAAAATACCCAACAAAAACACCTGAAGATGGATGATACCGAGATTATTGCAGGTATTTCCCAGGATAGCAAATCTAATTGAACAGTTTCTCTCTTACACTTTGACTTCCAGGCACATTTTTGGACATCTTTTTGGAAACTTCTAGGCTGTTCTCAGGAGTAAAGGACTCAGCTGTACCTACCTACCTCATTAACGACTGATGCTTTCCAAGCTGGTCCGTGTTTCCTCTGTGAGCCTGGTAATCACAGCATGTATTAAGAGAGGGACAGCAGACTCTCAGGACTAAATTACTTGGCTTTAAGTGTTCACAGGCTCATATAAGCAATCATTTGCTCAAAATAAGGACACCAGTCTCATCAAGTGCAATTTTAGGTGGATGGTTTTGGTTGTGTGATAAGGGTTACTTTGATTTTTTTTAATATGAAGTAGCTGTTGAGATTTAATATTTGGTTAAAAAGTCTAAAAAAAAAAATCTGCTAGCATGTGTAATGCTTCTCCCATCCTCCCTGTATGCTTTCTAAGATGAACAGATTCTTCCCTGACTAGAAACTTAATCTTCAACTTAATCTAAAGTCGAGTATTAAATCCTCTTTCACATTTCTAATGCAGTTATCCCAATATTCTTTTCCAACGAGTGCATTAGAAACCTTAATCTTCTACTTGGCTTGGAAAGGCTGGAACACACTTTTCTCTCTTGATCTTTGAAATGCAGATTTTCTGTTTCTATTCTTTTAAGCAATTTCCAGAATGTGAATATCCAGGAAACTGCAGGGCAGAAGGGACTCCTGTAAAATGCATTCCACATTCCCAAACATCCGTGTTAAAATTCAGATATTGGCCAAAGTAAGCTGAGAAAGGCGAGGTTTGTGCTTGGGCTGTTGGAATGCTGCTGTTGAGTGTTTGCTTTCCAGGTCTGACAGGTCTCACAGCATCTGGTGGCACCCTGCTTTGCCTTATGAGTTCTCATTGCCTGCCACAGCTGATCATGGAGTGGTTTAAATGATAATTTTCTACTGAAATATGCTGTGGTGGTTGTTTTGATTTCTATTTTTTTCACCTCCTTTCTAAAAGTTAGGTTGTCTTAAGGAGTTATCATTCTTTTGCCATGTGGGTAATGCAGTTGTTCCCTCTGTTTAAAGCTTTGGTTGGCAGCATGTTTGCTGTAGATCCTCTGCTCAGGCTGGGGGCTGAAGTCTGCTCAAATCCCTCCTTTTGTGACCTGTGAAATCCCTTGGTTTTGCAAATCAGCTCTGGCATAAGGAGATATTAAACATAAAAATATTACTTTGGTTGTACTAGTATAGAAAGTATGGAATAAAGTACTGTTCCATTTAATCTGTGAAAGACGCCAACAAACCCTCTGGGTGTTCTTCCAAAGAGGAAAATTAGCAGGAGAAGCTT
>NW_005054326.1:5756788-5768865 GCF_000277835.1 Geospiza fortis | reverse complement strand
TATCAGTTAGAGATGGAAGGGAGATGGAACATTACCTTTATGTCCTTCCATAAAACACAGCTTTATCCCCTCATACACCACTGTTACACACACACTTCCTTCAAGGCCATGCTAGGAATTTCTGCAGAGACCAAGCTGGTGTAAAAATGATGGCCTTGGGGTCTCTTGGAATATTTTGGTATTAGCTGATTTAATTACATTTACCATAATCTCTGCCTAATCTCATGACAGCACCTTCTATCACTGCAGCTGTGAGTTATCTGTAAAAGTTGGAAGTTAATTTGGTGTTGTTCTCCCTCTTGTCCCCTGTTCTCTCCACTGTTAATTATGTCAAGCATTCATTTCAGCAGATGAATTGCTTACTATACAGATGTTTTTGGTAAAAGCATCAGGAATTTTAGAAAGCTGTCACCTGGTCTGTGGTCTAAATGTCTAATGCTAATGCTGGTCTTTCCAATCAGTCTGCTATGATCAGCATTCCTTTGCTGATCTTGGCTGGCACACTGTGGATTCACTGTCATGACCCTGCCTGTGGTCCTGAGTGGGATCTCCATCATGGAATTACTCACTATGGAAAATGAAATTCCTTCATTCATTGGAGATGATGGATAGCTTTCCAGCCAGAGGGCATTTGTTCATGCATTTGGTCTAGTGCTGTGCATTAATGTAAATAGAGGAATTTTTGCATGATGCTTCTTCAAGGGAAAAAAAACAACCCAACAAAGAATTTGTTTTACTTTAAGTTCGGATTTGTCTGTTGAACTCCTATTAGTATATTTAACATAATAGAGGAACACTGTGGGAACACCATATCAAACCAGGGATCCATCTAGCTCTGTGTTCTCACCATGGTCATTACTGGGTGATTACAGAGAAGAGAAGAATGGGAGTGGGGCCAGGACAGGGTTATCTTTCCTTTCTATGGCTGCTGAACGTGTGCCAGGCATTGATTTAGAGTCCATGGATCTGGATGCTGTATCTGGAGCACTGTGTTTAAGACTCTCCATGGACCTGTCCTCTGTGGAGTTGCCTAATTTCCTTTTTAGAACCCTTCTCTCCTCTGACTTTGAGGGCCTCTTGTTGCTGCGAGTTCTGTGGTTTTAATTACACACCATATAAAGGAATCTTTTTGTTTGCTTGAAACCTGATAATTTCACTGGGAGCCCTTTGACTTTGTGTGATAAGAAGTAGAAAGTAATTTTGCTGGTTCCCTTCCTCAGGCCCTTCATAATTTTATAGTACCTGTGTGTGTGTGCTCCCTTCCCAGGGTGGAGAGCCCTGTTCTCTTGATTCTCTCCTCACGCAGACACCATTCCATGTGTCTGATGAGCCTTATTACCCTTTCCTGTACCTCTTTGATCTCTATTAGATCCTTTGGGAAATGGGCAGAGGAAGGGAAGGTCTCAGAATATCATGCAGTACTCCAGATGCTGGGACTTGGATTTTTATTCATTGCCTTATTACTTCTGTTTTTCACAACCTGCATTATTTTTGTGCTGATTTATGGCATTACTTTTTAATTTGTTGTTTATTATTTTGTTTTGATTGGAGTCTGTTTAGGTAATGTGTACAGTAAAAATCAGAATGGAAAAATGTGAGTATATTTTATTACTGTGTTTTCTATTGTGTGTACTGGCTTTGGCTGCATCTGCCTGGCCTGTTCCCCATTACAAGGGAAGGGCTGCAGGGAGATGCTGAACTAAGCTGAGATGAGCCAGGCTGATTTTGGGGCCAGAGATGACACCATGGAAGTTTGTAGTTGCTGTATCTGGATCTCAGTTACCTAGATGTGGGTTTACAATATATCCTTCTCTTCTTAACTGCTCTTTGGGGATCAGTAATATCTCAAAGAAGCCTTGGGCAGGGCTTGTGGGCTGAGTAGAAGGGCAGAATCCCCTCGTGTCTATGCTCTATCACTCAGGGAGAAGCATTTCCTCTCTAAAACGAAGGGCAGAAAGTTTGAGCATTTGCCCAAATTCACAAACATAAGACCTGACTTAAAGCAGAGACTTAATCCAGGATTTCCTGAATCTTAAGCAGATCTACCTCAACAAAATTCTTCCTCCCAGTAAATTGACAATTTCTTTTTTAAAATTTGCTGATAGGATAGAGCCCCCCTATCATGCTCTGCTTTCCTGGAAGCTGAAGCTTCAGCATTTGTTGCTTTTGAGTGCTGAGATCTAGACAGTGCAAGCCATGAGAGCTGCTGTCCCATGGCTTTCATGTCGCTGTTTGTGGCATTATTTACTTTGATCTGATTTGGCCTCTTGACTCCATCAAAAGTGCCTTTCAATGTGAATTAATTAAGAGAACTGTATTTTCTTCTTTCAGTTGCCTTTAGAAGAGAAATGCTCCCAGGTGGCACTAAGGAAGGAGAGAAGTGGATTTTTTCTCTGCACAAGCCGCTTTTGTCGTGGACCAAAGGCTTTCTCTGCCTTCCCTTACTCTTTGGGAGTCTGGAGTTTTTATGGATTGAAGGTGCTTTTTCCTGGGAGTTTGGAAATGCCAGAACAGAATGAGACTCCCTCAGTGGCCTACCAGCCCAAATGAGCAGCTCTTTCATAAGGAAGATGACTTTAATATTGCAGCAGAACACTCAGTTAATTATGAGGTGTGAATAAGGAATATGTTTCACAGTGCCTTGGCAATTTTCTGAGTTCACTGATCCGTAAACAAGATTATTCCCTAATAGTCCTTCATCTCTGCCATTATTGCACAAGGATATTCAACTTTAAATTAAATTAAAAATTATCATCGTTAAAGTTAGTTGAGCCATGGCTAATCTTTTGAGAATGTTTCCAGGATTAACTATTTTAAATTTGCTCAGTTATTTGGGGAAGAGAGAATTTTTTGTCGTTCTTCCTGTGCCATTTTTATAATGACCACACTGCAGCAACCCTCTGCTGAGAAATGTGAATTAGACCAGTTTTTCTTTCTTTTCAAAGTCCTTGACACTTCAGGCAGCTGATGTTTTAGGGGGGAAGTACTTCTTCAAGGTATATGGTGGTTTTTTCACAGCTCTTTCAGCTTTTGCTAACCCAAGAGCAAGGGACTAAATTTGATTCCTGACTGCCAGCTGTCCAGCCCAGCTCTGCCTGTGGCCCTCAGCCTGTTTGTATGGGATGGGAGTGACAGAGGCCATTGGTGCAGAGACGTCACACAGTTTGTGATCTCCCTGGCTTATGCAGAGCTGTGACTCCTTGAAGTAATTTTTAGCATTACTTGAGCATTTTTAAGGTCAAGAGGGACCATTTATGATCATCTAATCTGAATTAGAGCATGGTGCAAGAGACAGAACTCCATGTAAGAATGACTGCAGGAAGCCTGCATTTCCCTGTGAGATGTGTCACACATCAGTCAACAGCCCTGACTTTAAAGACTTGATGTGAGGGAGTATTTGAAATAATCCTTAGGTGAATGGTTGCAGCAGTGTGCTATTCTCGCTGTTAAAAATGTCCCTGTTTCTGGTTTGATCTGTCTAATTTCAGCTGCCAAGCACTGCATCTCATGATGTCTTTTTCCAGTAGATTAAACAGGGCTCTCCTTGCTGAAAGTTTTGCAGTCTGGGATTGTTGTTTTATTGTTCTTCCAGACAGACAGAAGGCTGGGCTTCCTCTGGGTACATCTACTCAGCAGTTGCTGTTGTGATGCAGTTTATGCATTTGGATTGGAACAAGTCTCACATTAGATAGCTGGGTCCTGCTAATAATGTGTCTGCGCTGGCATGGAGATCAGAGTGGGTGAAGCAAGTTTCTAAGCATTTGCCAATCTTTGTTTTGTTTGTTTTTTAGAATTTTTTCCTTTGGATGTCATGCTAAGCTGTTTGAAAGCAGTAAAATGCAGTTATGTTCTGCAGTGCAAAACTGATATATTGTAAAAGCTTTGAGTAAACCCAACTAGATTAGGCTAAAATCAGCGTATCTTTGATAATAAATCCCTGTGGAGCAAGAACAAGCTCTTCCCATGTGCTTGTTGTGTTTTTAGCACAGAAGTGTTTCAATCTTAATTGGAAAATTAGTCATATGAGGAGGTGCACTTGATCTTGCATCTGCACACACAGATGACATTTGGATGGTGTGCTGCTCCTGATCTTAGGAGTGCTGCCACGCATCAGCAAACGCAAGTGCTCCAATTCTGGAGTTGACATTTTGTCTGGAAGGGCTGTGAGCCAACACGTGCTCTTCGAAATGCTGCACTGAGCCCCTGCTCACAGGGGTAGAGTTGGAGAAAAGGGGGTGGAGGAAATTTAGAATGGCTGTCCCTTTTAAGACAAGGTTATCCCTCACAATGTAGTTCATTGCAGGCTTTCCATTGAATTTACTTTTAGAAACCAGAAAATAGATTGATACCTTTATTTCATATTCAGTGTGTTTTATAATCAGGAAACATAATTTCAGAGGGGAAAAATGCCTTCTGCAGAGTTGCTGGCAGCCTTACCTAGAGCGTGTAGGAAGCTGTCAGGAAAGCAGGGCTGTCAGGTGTTGACCCACACAGATGATACTTCATTTGTGAGATTCAGTTAGATTAAAGTGCAAAGTAATATGAATAATTTGGCTTCAGGTTCAGTGTTTAAGAATGCATAAGACCAGAATGTCTGCATTGTGCCTTTATACCCACTGAGACTGTGACCCAGCTGTCAGACTGCTCTGTGGTTACCATTATCTTTTACATAACAACTTCTCCTATTCTCATATTTGATTTTTTTAAGCATCTGTCATTACCTCTCCAGAAACCCCTTACAAATTAGAGGTGCATCTTGCATAACTGAAGAGCAATTACTGTTCCATTACCAGGTAATGAAGTGCACACTTGTATGAAAAGAAAGATGACTCAAGATTTGATAAAGTTCAGTAAGATTCTTAAGATAATTTCTGGAAGTGTTTTCCGCCTTCAAAGCTTATATTTTAGTAGGTGGCAGATCTTATATCTAGTATCTTACTTAAAATAAGTATTAAGGAAGAAAAAACATAGGTGAGAGCTTGGAAAAGGGAGCTGCTTCCATGTCAAACTGAAGGCAGATGTTTTGACAGTGGGAGGACAGGAGAGGTTGTGATTGTTGATGTTGGTTTAGTGTGGTGATTCAGTGTGTTCTTGTCCCCCTGGTAATCCTGTCAGGCCATGAAAGAAAGCTTCAGGGAAGGCAGGAGTCCTGGGAATTCAGCATGGAGTGGTCATCCCCCAGGTTATGTCTGAAGACAACTTTAGTTTCCATAGAACCATTAAGGTTGAAAAGGACCCTCAAGGTCACGGAGTCCAACCATTAATCCACCACCACCGTGTTCACCACTGAGCTATAGCCCCAAAGTGTTTCTGAACACTTCCTGGGCAGCCTGTTCCAATGTCTGACTGCACTTTCTGTGGAGAAATTTTTCCCAATATTCAGTCTAAACCTTGTCTGGCACAACTTGAGGACACTTGTTCTGTTGTTAATTGGGAGAAGAGACTGACCCCCAGCTCAATACAACCTGTTCCCATCACTGCAGGGCTTCTTGTGACCCAGGAGCAGGACCCAGCCCTTGGACTTGTTGCATCTCACACAGCTGGCCTCAGCCCATTGATCCAGCCTGTCCTGGTCCTTCCTGCCCTCGTGGCTCAACACTCCCTCCTAGCTTGGTGTTGTCTGTAAACTGATGGAGGGAGCACTCAATCCCCTTGTCCAGATCATTGATAAAGGCATTAAACAGAGCTGGCCCCAACACTGAGCCCTGGGAGCACCACCAGTGACCAGTGCCCAGCTGGACATAACTCCATTCACCACCACTCTGGGCCTGGCCATCAGCCAGGTTTTGACCCCACGAGCACTGCACCTGTCCAGACCATCTCCAGAGAAATGCTCTGGGGAGACGGTGTCAAAGGATTTAGCAAAGCCTTTTCAACTGGATAATGTTGCAGGGCTCTTGAGGGAGTCCAGATGGTGCTCCCAGGGCCAGCTTTTGAGATGTGGGATTCCCTGTGCAATCACTTGCAGGGTAGTGCTCCCTGCCAGTTAGGAATTGTCTTCTCTTGGGCACCCCAAACCCTGAGGTACTTAAGCAGGAAATTATTTTGCACGTTTAGGTCCTTACATTTAATGCTTTAGTGAGCAGAGCTTAGTGTGATGATCACAATCTGCTAATCCCTCTAGCAGAGTCCCCCAGTAAGTGGGACACATAATCATGATGATTACTGGGTCAGTGCAGCAGAACAGCTGGTGTAGATTGCTGTAGTTCTGTTTGTGCTCAGCACAGAGGAGGTTTCCACATCTCCAGTATCCTCATGGTAAGGCTTGCAGGCTTAGGGAGTGGGATGGTTGGCACTGCAGATCTCACCAGTTTGCTGAACCTCCCTCTGGAGCTTCTTCTCACCTTCTTAAACTGGGCTTGGTGAATTTTAGGTAATTGGTTTTAAAGCCCTTTCCCAGTTGGTTAATGCTGATTTTCTTGGACCACTTCTCTGGTGGGACTTGCTGTGGCTTTAGCAAGAAGGGAGATATACTCTCTGATTCAGTAAAAGAAAAAAGCCCCAAACCTATGGAAACCAGCACGATCCAGGAGATAATCTGCAAATGGTCACTTGTCAAATGAACATCAGGTGGTAAGGGACTATTTGGCTTATCAGACAGAACCTCTTATCATACACAGCCAGTTATGTAATTCCTTTCACAAACTAGCTCAGTGCTGTGTGTGTCCAGCTGGATTGTCTCCAAGGCTCCCCTTGGAAGGCTATTTGTCTGACAAGCTTGCCTGGAAAGCTTTCTTTTCCTTGCCTAAAGGCCTCGGTAACCAGTTTTTGCCCACTTAATCCTTAAGTTTGTGCCTCTCTTTTATCCTCCTTCCTTTTCTGCTTGTGTGTTGATGTGTGGGCACACAGAACTAGAGAGACTGTTGGGGTACAAAACTGGGGTTAAAGTCTGAGAATCCAGCAACAACTCCTTTATTTCCTAAGTCTTTCTGGGGAGGGGACACAGAATTGCCATTTCTGGTTACTAAGTAACATACTAACCTTCTTACTGGCTTTGTCTAGGTAGGTTTTGTGCAGTGACAATGGCTGAGACTCTCCAGAGAAATTGCTTTTGCTTTTGCCAAAGAAGTGTATGTTTGGAGTGCATATTTTCATTTTTATTTATGTCCTTTGGTCTAGTGCCATGAGAATCTCAGCAGTTTCAGAAACTTAAGTTTTTCATTCTGACTTGAAACCATTTTGAGAAAGCCCAGAACAAAAAACGTCAACTGCAAATGTAAGGGATGAAAAAAATGCCAAAAGGATCCCCAACAGATATGTTTAAGGTAATTTTATAGGTGAGTGAAGCACTAGAGAGAGCCTCCTTCTTTATCTTGGTAAGTGGCATGCAGGAAAAATGAAGTTGAACTATTTTGTGTAGCGGCTGGTGCTTATGCCTTGTTGTACACTAGTGCAAAACACGTCTGAGATGAGAGCTGAAACTTAAAACTGGACAAAAATGTAAATACCAACACTCTCCCCACATGTTAGTGAAGAAACTTGCTCCTTCTTGTTTTCTTCTGGTCTCCCAGAGGCTTTAGCTCTCATTGTGTCAGGCCTTTTGGAGAGCCCAGTTCCCTCCATGAGTGTTGGATAGGCTTCCTTTGCCATGCCAAGAGGATGCTGCTTGCCTGTTGTGTCAGAGTCTGAAGGATTGTGAAGATGATTTAGCCTGTGAGCAGAGATAACATATTCATGGTTTAAGAGAAGAATCATTCATTCCCTTCCTGGTAGTAGTGTACTTCTGGATCCCAGAGGGTTCTCTTCCCAGAGAGACATCTGCCTGTTCTGTCTTTGCCATGGGTTTCTATCCATGAAGTCCCACAGAAAGATTGCCTGTTACTGGACAGGAGTGATTTGCTCCTTTTTTGGCTGGACAGTCTGAAGGGGATGCTAAATCTCCAGGGGAAGCAGGGTGTGCACTTCTTTCATCTCTGTCCCCCTTGGAGGATGTGTGGACAGTCATCCCCAGGCTCAGCCCAGCCCCAGGGCTCACTGACTTTTCTTCAGCCATGAGGTGAAGCTGGGGCCTTTCCTTGGCTGCAGCTGGCCTCCATGGACACATGGGACAATGTAGCAGCTGCTCTGGGATGGGCTGGAGTTCAGGTTGGTGCAGGGTGAGGGAAATCCTCTGTGGGCTGGGTTGTTCTGTCCCTCCGCTGCTGAGCATCAGCTTCAGGCTCTCTAGCTCTGACTAAGAGGCACCCATCACTCAGCAATGGTACCAGCTCCTTTCTAGCTAAAGGAAAAAAAAGCCAGAGAGGAAATAACTTGGAGCTGCATATATTAGTGGTCTGATGTGTTTCTGGATCAGAGGAGACAAAATAAACTTTCTGCATGAGCTTGGATGTGTGGTGCTCTGACAGCAGAGTGACATGAAGGCATTTGACACCTTCCAGTATTGGCATCAGGAAGAGACTCAGTCTTCTTAACACCTCCCAGCAGTTGGGTAAGTAATTTCCTGAGAGCAGAGGAAAGAATGTGGTCCTTCCCTCTCCCTGGCAGGCGTTGGGAGGCGAATTCCTTTGTTTTGGAAACAAATTTGATCTGAAAACATTCTTTTCTGTAACAAAAGTAGACTCTGTGCTACAGTCTCTCGACCTGATGTGAAGACTGAACACTTCTGTTGCAAGGAGGAGCCTTTGGTGTCAGGCATGGATGACTTCATGCATGGATGCCACACTCTGCTCTGAGTAACAGCCATGGTGTCAGTTCTGTACTGAGGCCCAAAGAGCTGAAAATGTACAAATGTGAGGGGTTACAGATTCCTTCTTTACTCTTCTGGTATTCTGGTTTGCTAAAATGTATTATATGGAGCTGTTTATGTTAAGAAACAGAACCCAAGCAGCCCTGCTCCCCAGTTTCACCTGCTTTATTGCTCCTTCCAGCCCACATTGCTGTGCTTGCTCTGGGTGGCTCCAGGGGACAGAACCTTTGCTTAGGATGTGTGCCAGCCTCCTGGGCAGAGAATCACAGTGTTGTCTGACCTGCTGCCTTCAGGAAAGCATTGTTGTTTTGCTGAACTCACAGCTTTGCAGGCTGTCTTTTCTGCCTGCAGGAGTACCGAGCAGTCACCAAGAACCGGCTTTGGGGGCTTTCTTTAAGGGAAATAACAATTACAAAGCAGCAAACTATGTGAATGAGCCCCTTTATTTTCCTTTCTAGCCCTGCTATAGTGGTAAGGATGTATTAAGGGCTTTCCTAACCTTAGTTCACTTTGATGGAATGGTGCTGGTGAATTATGAAGTAATGAGTGTGTAAAATTCAGTAGAAATGAAATTGTCCCTTTAGTTCTACTTTTCTTTTGTCCACAAATTGGTTAAGCAAACGGATGTGTATTTATGGATTAGGTACCATCTTCCCAGAAGACACTAAGAAATTAATACAGGCAGACCATGTTGCAAATTGCATTTAAATAGCTATTGCCTTATTTTGCCACACTTGAGTGGGAAATCATGCTGCAGAGAGGAATAATGGCTGCGTGATAAATCTCAAAAGAAGCGCAGATGAGACGTCCTTGTAATGAGAGACGACAATTAGCAACTGCTTTGTTTGGCGTGCTGTGGATGCTGTATTTGGATGCAGCGATTGTGTAGGTGTGGTGAGAAAGCAGAGGAGGGCCAGGAGAAAGGAAACCGACTCTTGAATCACTATTTTCAATCTCAGCCAACTTAATGTTGCATAATAGGAGTGCAGTCTAGCAAAAGCACTGCCAAGAGATAAAATGCTGGGTTTTACTCTTCTTCCTGCACTTCTCTGCCCTCCCAGCATCCCCTCTGCTGTTCTCTGCAGCACAACTTTCTCTGAGGCTGTTGGTATGTTGTCAAATCTTTTTGTCCCTTTTTTTTGGTGGTGAAGTTTTCCTTGCTGTGAAATGAAAGATCCTGCCTTACTCCCTTCTTCTTGCTGTGTGAGTTTTAATTAATGTTTTTGCAAAGCGTGTTAAGATCCTTGAATAGCAGTGTGGTTTTGGCAGTGGTTCAGTCTCCTGGAGAAAAGTGTATGCCTTGGAGTCTAGGAAAAAAAATAACAGGTTTTTATGTTTATAAAAAGACAGGTAAAAAGCCCAGACTTGGTGGGATAAAAAAAACCCTGTTTTTCTTTACTCACATTATCTGAAACTTTTGTTTGATAAAAGCAAATAATTTTCTTTTTTTGTAGTGGAGTTGGGTGTCTTTCTTCCTGAAGGTGGGAGTCATCCCTATTGAAATCTTAGAAACAATGTTCATATTGCACTGGTTTATTTCCAGAACACTGTTTCCTTACACGGCCTTCCCATTCTCTATTCTCATGATAGAAATTAAAAGGAGACTTTGAAATGTGTCAGCTGTTCTCTTCGAAGATAGAGCACATCCCTTTTTTAAGCAAGGAATGGAAACCACTAAACCTGCTGGATTGCTTTCAGTCCACAGTAGGGTAAAGATGCTGAGTGTGTCCTGTATGAACTATGCCAGATCAGGCTGACTGGGAATGCCCTTTTTCCAGTCTCCATTAGGAATGCTTTGAAGCAGATCTCTGTTTGAGGGTGTTACCAACAGTGCTGAGAATGTAAATCAGCAGCAGGACACAAAGCTGGTGAAGAGCTCACCCACCTCTCAGTGTTGACCCAAATGTAAGAAAGGTGTCTGCAGTGTTTTGGAATTTTTTTGGCATGGTTGACTGGATTACAGAACACAGGTATGGAAACCAGTGTTAGGAATGTTAGGAGTCACATCTATGGTTCCTCTGGAGTGGTTAGCTTCATCATAGTGTTAGGAATGTTAGGAGTCACATCTGTGGTTCCTCTGGAGTGGTTAGCTTCAGGGAACAGCTCTGCATTTTCCACATGCTTGCTTTTAAAAGTGTCCATGAAGCAGCTTGAGGACCTCTGGGAGGCTGGATAACTGGTGCTTCTGGAAATTGCAGGGAAGCCATTTGGGATGAAAAGCTGCTTGTTACAAAATGTTTGCTTGCTGCTGAAGGTGCATGGTAGCAAGCACATGCACTAGCTCCTCCTTTAGAGAGCACAAGGAATTTTGTGTGCTACATCCTCCCATTTGATTTCCAGTGATGTTGCCCTTTTTTTTGTGCTAGGCACTGCTGTGCATTGTTTGATTTAATTCACTCTGCTATTCTGGAGGTGAAATCCTTGAAACTTCTTATGGGGATTATGACCATGGTCTGTACATTCCTGGAGAGCCCTGGGATAGCTGGTGCCTACATCCACAGAGACAGAGGTGACAGTTCCCAAAATCTGTGTCTGAGGAGAAGCCCAGCAGAGCAGCTCATGCTGAACTTGGCTGTGATTGAGGGAGGATGCTCTGGAGGGATTCAGGGGCTGTGGGGCAGCCAGGTGCTCCCCCTCACACCAGAGGTGTGTGGTCCCAAAGTTCTGCCCCAGTTCTGTATCTCAGGAGCTGTTTGGTCCCTGGGTTTTGGCTGAAGCAGCTGGCTGAGGTGGGATTGCATTGACACAGACAGGCCATAAAGCAGCTATCTCCACCTTGTTTTTCCAGAGCTGCCTCTGCCAAAGTGCTCTAAGACAGGCTGGCACTTAGGATTCTGGATAAGCTCTCCTCTGGCCTTCTCATTATTGATTTTAAACATGTGTTACCATATCAACGTTATTTGTAGTCATCTTATTTTTTTTTCCCCTGTCAAAAGGCAGCCTGTCTGTGTGCTGGTATTGTGAGATGACAGAAGCTTTTCCTTTTATAAATCTGTCTCTTTGACTGACCCACAGAGCAGCAAAGGGAAAGCTGGGCCTGTGCTTTTTGAGGCTCAGCAAGATATTTTTCCATCAAAGCTGGCATCAGTTGCTGTGAACTCAAGGGCAGGTGCGACAAAAAGGTGAAAGTATCTTGCACTCTTGTGCACAAGAAATACCAGATCCAAAAGATGTTTTTCTCCAGTACTCACTCTAATTATTTTTGTCAAGCCTGAGCTGCATTTGGGCAGTGTGGGATTTGGGGGAACTGAGTCCACAGGAGATGAGCTCTGTGTTGCTGATGGGGAGAAAGAGGGTCCCCAGAAGATGACTCAGAGGAGAGCCATCCTCCCCATGCACTGCTGATTGACAAGGGTGCATGGGATGCACACTTGACTAAAGTCAGCCTTTA
>NW_005054326.1:5727037-5756734 GCF_000277835.1 Geospiza fortis | reverse complement strand
CTCGGGGTGTTTGTTTTGTGAGAGTAGATTGGTCTGTCAGATCCCCACTGGGCGCTGTCTGGGGCAGAGCAGAGAGGGCAGGAGAGGGAGTATCCCCTCCTGGGTGGGGCTGGTGATCCTGAGCTGTGATGTGCTCACTGAGCATTGTAAATCCTGAATGCTGGGTTGGTCAGCGCCAGGAATGCTGGCAGGACACGATGGATAGCACCTGGGGGGATTGTCTCATTCTTCATCAAGTGCTGGCTCTCTACCAGGAGTTGCTCAAAAAATAATCATAAAGAAGGGGAAAGAAGTTATGGTTCCTGCTGTGAGGTCAGCAAGAGCTAGCTGTTGACAGAAGTGAGAGTGGAACGGGATCTGTAGGGTTTTGACTTCCTTCACCATAACTTGCTGGATGCTGATATTATTTTCATCAGATCTGGCCTTGCAGAGTCAGGAAGACAGATCACCAAGAGAGAAAGAGAAATTGAAATAAATGAGGTGTCTGGCAGGTTTGATTTTGAAAGTGAGCTTGTGTGCAACTGGGAGATGGTTGGTGGAGGTGAGGGGTGTGATGTGGTACAGCACAGTCCCCGTCCTGCAGATGTTACTGAGGGGCAGACACTGGATCCTGATCAAGTTTGCATCAGGTCCAGCCCCACAGCTGGCCATCAGCCTTGCTCTGTGCCAGGCACAGGGCACAGAGCGCCAGGAACCAAAGCAGAGGGTAACCTGCTGACCCTGGAGGAGGGAGGGAACGTGATCAAGCTCCTGCTGACTCCCAGCAGGGTGAAAAGTAATTTATTAGATTCATCTCAATGAAAAAAAAACCAGCCTGGGCATCTTAGAAGTCTTTAATGAGACTGGTTTTTAGCCCTAACCATCTGCAACATGCCACCATCACCCCCGCCCCAAAATGGAAAAGAAATAATTTCTTAGTGAACAACATGTTTTGTTTCTCTTTTGGACATTGTCTAAATAAGAAATGTGGAAAAGGAGCTAGATTCAGTACCAGTCACACTCCTCCCAGGGGTGGAATAGAAAAAGGAAGCTGTTAAGATGTTCCTTCTTGTTCCCACCAGCCTGGGTTGCTGAAGGCTGGTCAGTGCAACTCCATGTGCTTTTCTTGGGAAGCTTACACAAGTGCAGTGTGGAGCTGGCAAAAGTATTTGCAAATCTGACTTGAAATAATCAAAAAGTTTCAACTGAAGCAAACACTTCTTTCCTCTCCAGGCATTTTAGATATGTTCCTGCTACCCTGCAAAACTATCAGTATGGCACATATAATAGCTAAGCTTGTGTAATAAACAGGAAAACCAAATGAAGGAGGCAAAGAATCAGCTCCTGTTCTCTCTGGGAATTTCTGTGAGTTGCTGGTATTTCCCTCAGCAGCAAGAGCCAGGGCAGAGTGGGGTCAGTTCAGCACTTTCCTGGGGAAATACAGATTTATACCCGAGCATTTGCCTGCTGTGGTCAGTGGAGCTCAGAGGGGCCAGGGAGCTGTGTTGCTCTCTGGTCCCTCTCTTTATTTTGCTCATTTGTGTAAAATATTCCTTAATCCATATTTGCAAATGGATGCACTAACCTTCTTTCTCCCTCTGTATTCTTCCTTCCTCCCCTTTCCCATCTCTACATTAAATGCTTGAGAATAAATTGGTAACTCTGCTTCATGGGGTACCTACAGCACTCATGGCTGACCTTCAGAAGTTTCCCTTTTTTTTTTTTCCCCTTTCAATATGTTGTAAGGAAGCCAAATAATTTAAACCAGCTGGAAGATCCCTGAACTGCTACAGTTCTATAATGTTCTATAATCATTTCCCTCCTAGGTTATAAAACTGGCTCTCTGTAGTTTACTGCCAGGCCCTTTCATTGCAGAGTGAAATAATAAAGGTCTCTGAGGACTGTGTGCTTCTCAACTCTCTGAGAGATCGATGGGATCAATTTGCCTCTGTGTGTTTCGATGTCTCTGTCCTAATTCTGGAGACAGCTGCTCTGCTGTGCTGTCAGGTGGCTGCTTGCAAAGGGAGGAGCTCCTGGATCTGCTCAGGGCTCTAAAACTGAGATCATTAGGGTTAAAAAACCCTCAATAACAAAAAAAAAAAGGGAGCAGGGCTTTATTGCTCTGTAAGAGGTACTGCTGAGTTGGGCAGAGGTGTTCTTTGTCTCTGAGGTGAGCATGGGGTAAAGCAGCATGGATGGTTTGGGCAGGAGTTTAAAGTCATGCAGGTGATTTATAGTGATTTTTGTGATGTGAGTTTTACCACGTTGCCTGAAGCACAATATGTTCATCAAGGCTTTGCCTTGTTTCACTCCTTCCATCTTGTAAAACCCCTTTCTTTCTGGCCCTTGTGAGAAGTGCCCTTTTGTGTCTTCCCCATCCTAGCCCTGAGCTATCAATTGGAGGAAGCTAAACCGAAGCAGGCAAAATAGCTTTGCTCAAGTGGAGTGCACTTGGGTGAGCTGGTGCTTTCTGGAGTAAGCTCTGACAGGCAGCAGCCACTTAGGTAAACTCCACTGCTTCTCACACTGCAGCAACCTCCTGCCCTGAGACACGTTCTGTAAAAGGATTCTTTTTCCTGAGTATAAATAATACATATAGGTGTAACCTGAAAGTTTTTTCAATGACTTACAAACACCAGTCTGTATTGACACTTCCCAAATTTTAATTATGTTTTGAAAATCTTCCCTTTGTTTTTACTCCCCAGTTCAGCTTCTCATTATTTGTTTTTGTCTGGCTTGTTAGGTATATTAGATCCTTTACTTGTTTAATTGCATTTTAACCACAGGAGTGTATGTGATTGGCACTTGGAATAAGTCTTTATTTCTCTAGGAATGCTTGTGGAATAGCAATTCTGATGGCTGCTTTATGGATGTTACATTTAATCAATAACTCAAAACCAGAAATAACAGCAGCTCTCTGTCTTTCTTGGTTGGCAGTTTTATCCATGCTGGCTGGTACTTATCACTTAGTTATTCAAAAAAGGCTATTTTTTTGTGTTTAATGATAGGATCAAACATATGCAGCACAAATCTTAAAGGAGAACAAGGAAAGAAAAAGAATCTCTTAGTTTCACGAAATTCTTGCTTCCTGTGAGTAAATCAAACCAGAGTCTCTGGGCTGGTTTTGTTGGAGCATTGGAAGGTAACAAGCCTTGAACAAAGTTCCCAGTGTGTTTTCCCTCCAACCAGGTGGGTGATGTGCCTGGAGCAGAGGCTCTCAGCCAGGTGGGAAGGTGTTCTTACTCACTGTCAGCTCCAGCCCATCCTGCAGAAGGCTGGGGGTGTGTTACAGGCTGTGGCAAGATCCCCAAGGCAGAAGCTGCTTGTATTTTTGGCCGAGTGCGATATTCCATAAACTTTCGTGAGAAACTCTGCAGGATCCTTCATGCTTGCCAGGCTTCTAAATTTCAGAATTTAAGCCCACTTCTGTGGAAATGGAGACTACAAAATCGTGTTGTTTTCTCGCTACTGCTTGCTTTTTGGAAGTTGCCAAAGCAGTTCAAAGTGAATATATCTGAGTGACTTAAAGAAGGCTGGAAAGTTTGTGGTTTTATTTTTCTGGCAATAGATGAGACTGAATCATGGTCAAAATAGGATAAAATGTAATTATTTTTTATAATTCTGCCAAGTTTCAGAATTATTTTTTTTATTGATGTGCTTTTTGGCTTTTACCATTTATTATCTGCTTAGATGAGATATAAAGAATAGCTTTGCAGGGGAAATCCATTTAAAGTGAGCCACTAATCTTTACCGGCTATTGCAGATTTTAATTTTTATTTTTCACAGATGAACCCTGTCGTAACTGAGCCACAAATGTATGTGATGAAAGAACCAGTCCATTTTTAATTTGAAGAATTGAAGGATTTGTAGATGTTTGTACGGAAAAGCAACAGAGATAAAAGTTGTTGGAAGTACAGTGTTTGGTATTTCGTGCCAACAGGAATAGTACAGGCACAATTTACTTACAGGGCTGCTGACAAAAGAAGTAATTGGCTGCCAATGTTTGAATTGTTTTCTTTCAGATTCTCTCTGTGTTGCAGTAAAACTTTGGCATCGAGCTGCATTTGATTGCAAACATCAAAAAGTTTCTCTGAAGGGATATCAGCTCAGAAGAATGTTATTTTGATTCTCACTATATTGCTAACAGACTCGTGTCATTCGAGTTTAAAAAGAACAAGCTATTTTTGACGATGTTAAAAATAGCAGACTTTTTCCTAAGAGAAATGAGTGAGGAAGGTTGGAGTTTTTTACCATTTATTTTGTATTTAGAGATGGCTTTGGCATATTTACGGATTGCTTTATTTAATCTGACAGAAGAAAAGGGACAGAGTAGATAAAATGTCAGATTAGAAGTTTTCTGGAAAGGAAATACCTTCCTTCTAAAGTATTTAGTACTGACATGCAGGCAAGCTGTGTTTAAAGTAGCTCAAGGATGGGAAAAGTTTTTGGAAAAGGGACCAATCTCTCCATACACGTTTGTTTTACTGTCCTGAAGGTCCACAGTCCTCCTCCCCCATCAAAGCAGTCTGATGACTGCTCCTCTTTTCATCCTGATATCTCAAAGTCAAGGATTCAAACTGTGAATGCCTGATTTTCCCCCCCTCTCCTCGATTAAGTGCAAAATATGGATTTAAATTGCATTTTACATGTAGTTTCAGATTACAGGTAAATTATGTAAGAATTTTTTAAAATTCCAAACAAGTAGGTTTTGAAATAAAGCAATGCTCTTCAGGCTACATTTCCTAGTGGTTCAGGTGATCTTCTCCCTGCATTTCTTTGCAAATTGCATATTTCCTTCTGAAACCAGACTTTTGCTTACCCCTTCTACTTGTTTTACCAGAAATGCTCGCAGCTAAAACATTATGTGCCTCTCCAAGTGTTTCCAAAAGGTTTCTTTGGGGATGACCCGACCCCAAGTGATGATTTATAAAATGTAATTCAGTTGAGCAAAGATATTTAAGAAAAAAACCCAACAACCCACAACTGAGCATTTGCCCTGTTGAGAGCAGCTTTTCCTGTAAATATTTTCTTTCTTCCCCTCCTTCCTCAAGTCAAACTCTGGACCATTAAAATGTTTAAAATTCCTTAAAAAGTTGTTTCAGGTTTGGGATTGGAACCAGCTGACTCTTACCTATGCTTCTCATCAGTGCCTATCCCATTTTTAGGGATGATGCATGGAGTAGAAAGGAGATCACCAAAACCAGTGAGTCTCACAGACATTGGTTTCTGTGCCCTTTCGCTGCATATTTTTGTTGCTTTTTGGTTGCTTTTCTTTTTAAAGTTTGCTTATTGGCACCCTTGTCAACAGCAGAAAAGTTATATTCTTAATTCCCTAATTGGACATATATAATGTTAAAGCTACCATGGTTACTTCTGTAAATTAACAAATAGCTGGATCAGTGTGTGTTTAGTGACACGAAACCCTTTACAGAGAGCATCAAAGCAAGGCAGCAGGCTGCCACATCTTTTATGGCTTGTTTGTAAATTTTTACTGGGACACTTGATTCCCAGGGACACCTCAGTAATTTACACTCATGATAACTGAGCCTTGTGCATGATAGGAGGATAACCTCCTCCTTTCTTCCCATAAAAGCTGTCAGGTAAGAGAGTATTTTGTGATTAGGGAGTGTTTTAGATACCGTGCAGACCTTGTGCTCCCTGCCTGTGCCAGCAGCCCCTTTCCTAAGCCTGGGCATGCAGAGTGATGTGGTGCTGTGCTTTGGGGGTGGCTGTGTTCCAGTGCTGCCAGACCTGCCCTGTGCACCCACAAAGGCAGCAGTCAGGCTCTTGGAGTCCTCGGTGGCTTTGGGTTCATCTGCTCCTGCTGGGCTGGTTCAGGGAAGGCACAGCTACTTTTGCAAGTGGAGCTGCTCTGGGAAAGCAGGGATTTTCCTGCTTCCTGTGCTTCAGTGCAGCTCCTCAGTGCTCACTGGGGACAGCAGGGAATGGAGCTCCAGTGGTAGCAGATTTTTTGGATACTGCCACTGGATCTCTGACAGCAGCAAAGGTCTGAATATTGCCATATATATTTTCCTGACTCATCTTTTTTCCCCTCTGTGGTGGTGTTCACAGGGGTCCCAGGACGAGGGAAGAGACGAGAATCTTGACTCCATGTTTCAGAAGGCTGGTTTATTATTTTATTATATATATTATATTAAAAGAAAATGATATATTAGAACTATACTAAAAGAATAGAAGAAAGGATTTAATAAGAGGGATAGAAAAGGAATGGAATGATAACAAAATCTTGTGACTGACCAGAGAGTCTGAGCCAGCTGGACTGTGATTGGCCATTAATTAGAAACAACCACGTGAGACCAATCACAGATCCACCTGTTGCATTCCACAGCAGCAGATAATCATTGTTTACATGTCGTTCCTGAGGTCTCTCAGCTTCTCAGGAGGAAAAATCCTAAGGAAAGGATTTTTCATAAAATATGTCCGTGGCACCCCTCCATTTGTGCCTGCCTTTCTTTCTCCTTTTATCCCCTCTCTTCCTTGTAACACATACTCACAGATCTCTTCTTCAGACACGTTTCCAGCCCTCTGCAGTCCAAGCAAATGGTCTCCAGGCTGGACACAGGCATTGCAGGAGAGAGTCTCCTACCTCAATGGCTCTGCAGGAGCAATGCAAGGAGAGTCTGATGCTGTTCCTCCTAGATGGTGTTTGGTAGGGCTGGAGAGCTGGGGAATTGCTGCAGGACTCTAGTGAGCATTGCAAATAGAGAGATCTTTTCCCATGGCTTGTCACGTGCCCAGAAACAGTCAGTTGTCGCTGAAATCAAAACCATCAGCACCTCTGCAGTCCCTCTACTAAGCAACAAATCCCTGCTCCAAACTGGAACCACTGAGTTTTCCCAATAAAGTGGTTTCAGAACTTGGTCAACATGGGGAAATCTCTCCAGTTGTTTTTTCAGGAAAAGCCAAACTGTTTTACCTGATACTTTTGAGGAAGAAAACAGTTTCAGCTTCACATAAACTCCTGGAAGAGAAAATTTTCAGCCTGAATGAATAAAGCTTGTCAAAAGCACAAACAGCTGTAAATAGGGATTTGTAGCTCAATGTGAGGAGCAGCCAAAGCTGCTATTAGTGCAGTTACTTGAAATATGTCTGTAGGAGCCTTTCACTGGACTAGGAGATGAAAAATGAGCCTGTGCCTCAGGTGTGTGTGGTGCAGGGAAAATAAAATGGCTGAAATCGTTGGAAGCTTGAAACTGCAGCCTTGGTGCTTTGGTTTCCTGAGATCTGGTGGATCTGGTGGCCATACTTTGGTGAGGTCTTATTTTTCCTGTTAGCCCTCCTCCACTTTGTCTCCTCCTTGAATGGGTGGAATGTCTGGTATGAGGAGAAACCCTTTTTCGTGTTCTCGGTCATCTTTGATCTGCTAAGTGCATTTTGCTACTTTCCATTTTTCTCTTTCTATTCCTGATCCCTCACTGTGCCTCTGTCTCCTGCTCTCCCTGTTCCTCCCAGTTTTCTTCCTCTACTTTCATCCCACACAGAATGAAGTATGTACTGCCTAGGAGAATAAGGAAAAGCCATGAGTGGGATCAACTTCTCTGCTGTGTATGCCCTGCCCTTGCCTTCCCCAAAAACCCAATAAACGGCAAGAATTCCAAATACGGTCACAGTTGAAAATGTACACAAAGAATACGTGACATTATCAGTGAAAATGAGTTAAAACAGTTGTGACTTTCACAAAACCTCTCCATGGCTCCCAGAAGAGCCAGTAAAACTGCTGCTGTTTGTGTGTGTTTATGCATCTAGGTCTGCGTGGGCAGTGGTAGCTGGGGTTTGGGGCTCTCCAGGGAGATAAGGAGCAAGGATGCCACACACATGCTGTGGGCAAGGTCGTGACTACCCATAAAGCAGGAAGCAGGAGGGCTTTTCTTCTCCCTTGCAAAACCTGCAGCTATGACTGGTATTTTATTTCCCTTAACTGACAAGTACTTTAAGCAAGTTAAATATCCAGACGTGGTAGAATATATTGATTTTTTTTTTCCCACTCAGTTCTTTTTACTCCATGATGGATTTTTTTATTCTTGTTTTCTCCCTGGGATATCGCACACACTTTCTCTTCAAGGGCTGTCCTCAACGAGGACTATAGGCTGAGCTAGGTGGAAAAGATACTTCTCCAATAAAAGATGCAGCTGTCTGGACAGATGATAAGGAAGTCCTCTTTAAGTAGGAAAGGTAAGGTGGTCTCTGTAGTCAGAATGTGGCTCCTGTAAAACTTCCTTATTCTCAGCAGAGGAGTCTGTTGAGCTGATTTAGGATTAGATGTGCATCTGTCAATGACCTAAAGCTTTGACATGTGCTTAGAATATCCCCTTCTAAGTTTAAAAATATTCTTGATTAGAGGTGTTTTACTGTTATCAAGAATTAGGAGTAAGAGAGCAGCCTTGCTTTTTTATTAATCCTTCCAATATCTTCCTGTAGTACTTGGGGTTTGAAAGTGCTCATTCAAAACTCTGGCCATTGGTGGGAAGTGGATATGTTTCCTAAGTGCAGTATAAATGAGAGCAGTGATCCTCTCAGAGTGAAGTGACCTGGCCAAAACAATCTCTTGATACACCAACACTTGTTCTGCTGCAAACTTATATTGGTCTTTCAGACATTCCTGATGGAGAGTCCATCACAGATGTTAATTGTTTATTCGCTTCCCTTGAGAAAGCCTTCGAAGAGAGCACAGAGCAAGCTCACGTTTTGTGCCAGAGCTGAGTCAGCTGCAGTGTGGGATAAACCTGTTTCCAATAGTGGTCTGCAATAGCTCCCAGAGCCGTGGCAATGAGCAGCAGCTGAGGAGCTGCCTCACACTGTTCTGTAAGCTCGAGGTGCCTCCAATGGCACAGGCAAATTAAAAAAGCTGCCTGCTTCTTAGAGAAGTTTGTTTTGATTAACCCAGCGTCCATCTGGTACCAGCAAAGTGTATGTTCCTGTAAACTGCACCATATTGAATTTTACTGGGCCACCTACCCTGCTGTCTTCAATTATAAAGCCTCGGAGTGCCCTGGTGATGTAACTGATTCCAGGATGAGCTGTGCTTTTCAGGAAGCTGGGACTGCCAAATATCTGTCTTGGCCTCTGCTTGAACTGCACGAGAGAAGTCCCTGCATTATTAAGCTTTTCTTGGATTTATTGTTTGTTGTGATTCTGGTTGCTTTGGGAAGTATTCCTGAAAGGCTTTTAAAAGAGAGCAAGTAGGCAATTACATGCTGGGTTGCTTTGTGGGAAAGCTGGCATGAAGTGGAAGCAGAACCTCTGCCCAAATGGGCTCTTTTTTTGTTTAGTGAACCTGATGAGCTGGATTTTCTCCTCTAATTGTATAATTTTTTTAAGGAAGACCTGGAAGACCCACACCTTGAAATGATCACATACTCAGGAGGTAGCATGTTGCTGTCTGGTGCTGCCATCAGCACACTTTCCCTAACTCTGTCCCACACCCACTCTCGTGTGGGAGTGAATGTGTGTGTCTGTTTTGGCATGTTTTGGGCACCACAGTTGTGCTGGTTGGGGTGGAGCAGGTGATAGGGAGTGGTTCCCATGAACAGAGGGATGTTTGGCAGCCTGGAGAGGCTGGCAAATGTGTGGAAATGTGACCAGTAAATGACTTTTTACAAGACAGCTGTTAAAAAGGGGTATAAAACAGTTTAACTGTTAAATTAGTAATTTCTTTGCTTCTCCTAGCTAAATACAAAATTAAGAGCTTTGGCTGATCTTAAGGTTGTCTGAGCAAAGTTCATTGTAACCTCAGATATGTTTGCAAGCTGAGATTTTACGTGGAAAAAGCTGCTGCAATTTTACATGTAAAAAGGTCCTGCCTTTTCCATGCTGTGTGTCACTGACATTTAACAAACTTCCTCATCCAGGTCCCGTTTGCAGTTCATTTGGTTTCATTACGCAAACTGTGTGTTGTTCTTTCACCAGCACCAGATGTGAGATGTTTCACTAGCTACCTTTCCTGACACAAGTGGTAGCCCAGTAAGGTGCTTTGGGAAACTACCTGGTTCTTCTAAAGCTTTGAGGCATTGAGTGTGACCTGTCCCTTCATGCCACTCCTGCAGGTCAATCTGCTGGCTGGAGAGCAGGCTTGCTGAGCACTGAACCATGTTATCTTTTGCGGTTTCCAGACAGACTTCAGGACAGCAGCTTTCTCAAAATGGAAGAGTTTCACTTTTTAATTGAACAACCTGACCACAGGTGGCTTCTCTGGAGGAAGGCAAACACATGGCCCGGAGATGATGGCCACCTCACAAGTTTTGGGTCACTGATGCGAGGTGATGCTGCTTCTCAAGGATGAAGTTGGCAGACTTCTTGACACTGATAAGTGCTCCTCTGTCTGTAACTGAAGCCTTGGAGAAAGAGCTGAAGTGTTCTTTTCCCAGAATAATTCTACCCAAAGCAAACATTTGTAATGGAAAATTCCTGCCTAAAGTGTTGCAGAGAGTTAAAAGTAAAAGCGAGCGAAAACAGGTTCTGGAAGAGTCAGGCAGTGTGATGAATAGAGGGCTCTCCTCTCTCCACACATAAAAATGTAAACAAAGTGCAACCAAACACTTCCTGCTGCAAATACAAGGGGGTTGAGTTTCATAAAGGGTTCCAATAGGGGACAAAAGCCTGGGGTTTGGTCCAAATGCTGTTAAAGTCAGCGAGAGGCTTTCCCTTTGGTTCCGGTGGGTTTGGAGCCGGGCCAAGGTGAGCACTTGAAGGCCAACCTGACCTTTCATGGGGAGACAAAGCTGAAGGCTTAGTTTCATCTCCTTGTACTTGCTGCAGCCTGATTAAAATCAGTGGGAACTCCAGAAACTTTGCACTTTGAGGCGTTCAGCCCTTGTAGACTAGTCTGACATTTAAGTCAGGTTTGGTGCTGAAATGTCAACATTTCACAGTAAGTAGACTCCAAAGACTGAAAGTTGTCTGGCTTGCTTTATGCTGTGTGGTTTAGTTCCTTAGTTTTAGGCATGGCACTTAGGGAAAGCTTTCTGAAGAGCAGTTCCTTTGTACAGAGCATCCAGATGTACTTCTTTCATCTTGGTAAATGCTGCCTCTGTTTCTTGCTGGTTTGTCATGGTGACTTTTTTCTGCAGTGTAATCTTTTCTTCATCTTGCCATGGTGACCAGGCTTGCAAACTTCCTACTTTAGAAAATTTGAACAAAACCCCAGATATTAAAGACTCTTGGCTGCATTAGGAGTGCTTCAGTCTTGTTTTCTCAAAGACTTGAAGGGTGGAAGCAATCAGGTGATAGACTGACTTAAGGAATTTGGAGCGGAAATAAGATGTGTTTTATATGCTCCATGTTCACAGGAGAAACATATGAGGATTTCATGCTTGGAAAGGTAGCTTGCTTGAAGGTGTTGCAATACAAACTGCAGTTTTTGTAAATAATTTAAATAGAGTATGCTGATACTGACTGTATGTTATACAGAAGAACCTGCAAAGGTTTTCCTTCTGAATTTATTTTGTTGACTTGATATTTATGTCTTCTTAAAATAAGTTGCCATTTTTTTCAGTAGTTTTTTTACCTACTATATGCTTAAAATATTCCAGTTGTCTCTTCTGTATTTCTTTTTGTTATTGCTTTATTACAATGATGGAGCATTTCTAAGCTTCAATAGACACAGAATTATCATGAAATTAATGCCATGGATATGGCACTGTTTGTTATAGTAAGAAAGTTCCTTAGACTTTGGCAAGTGCTTCTATTCTATATTAAAATAAATGCGTAGTTTTGGCTCCAAATACAGTTTCATTTCACTCATTGAGAAACAGGAAGGGTTTTATGAACATTCCTACAACAGTATGCCACGTATGTGTTTCTCTCTGTGCAATTAATTATCATAGCACTTTGTCAGCAGGCTTGTGATGAAACTTTAGCGTGCAGAATACGCTCCCAAAAATGCTCAGAATCAGCTCTACTAGATAGTTATTCTTCTCTCTAGAGACTGAGGAGAGAGCTGGGAACAAGGAGATTTTGCATTTTAATCACAGTCTAAAATTGAATTGCTCTGTTTGGGTGACCTTTTAAAAATACGTCTCTGTCTGGTCTTCTGGGAGTCTGAAGACAGCAATCTCACTGAGACACACCTGGAATTTTTCTGAGGATTAAGGGGTTAATTGAAGATTTAAAAACAAACAAACAAAAACCAAACCAACAAACACACCAAAACCAGATTTTGATGGCAAAACTGCAATGTATTATGGTATGGATTACTTGAACTAGTCTCAATATTTTACTTATGTGGAAAGACCTTTGAAGAGTAGGAGTGATGTCATTATTATTGTATTTAGGGTGGTTAAATCATTGTACATGTTTTTCTCCATTTGAAAAATGAGTTAGTGTTCCAAAGTACTTCAACAAACATTTGTTTCCTTGTATTTCAGCTACCTGGCTGCAAATAACAACCAGAATTTCTTAATTACTGCAAGGCCTTTTTTGAAGAGAGCTGCTTTGGTGATAAGCTACGTAAGTATGAATGGGCTTGACCAATAACAATGCATAGTGGTATCCCAAAAGACTCAGAAAGCTCACATGGTAGATCTTAATACAAAGTTAGGCTTGGGAATTAGTCTAGAAAACTTCAGCTGCGCAGAAACAAGAATATTACTGTGTTTCCACTTCAAACCTTTTGATTTGTAGTGGCTGCCCTTGCAACCATGTAATCATCTTCAGGTATTTCCTGCCCTAAATACACAGGACTCTGTGGCACTGGGCTGCCCTGTCAGTGACATGCTGTTAATGCCAGTGCAGGTAAGAGTCATAAGAAAAACTGCTTGATGTGCTCCACACAGGACTCAACACATTGTAGAGGAGAAAACAAGCACTTCATGGGAATGTTCTGGGTGTGCAGCTCCCTGTGCTGCTCCAGGAGCCAGATCCCCTTGCTTGTCCTTTGACAAGTGGTTACCAGAAAGGTAAAGGAGTGTGGAAGCTTCAGAAATCCTTCTAGGAATTAGGATTGCGCAGCATGAGAAGCACTGATGGAGCTTCTCCTTACACCTACGCCAGCATGGATAAATGATAAGAACTTTTAAGACATAACCCATGATTTTCCCCTCTGCATTCAGGTAGAGGTGAATAGCAAAATTCTGCAGTCTACACTGCAGCAGAGTGACAGATTTGTCCTTGAGCATGCTGCCCTTGTGGTGGGTACTGAGATGTGTGAGTTGCTGGCAGTAATGCAGACACGAAGGAGGGACACACAAAGCCACAGTGTGCTCTGTGCTGAGGGTTTGTCACCCTGTGTAAGGTGGCAAACTTGAATTTTGCCTAAACTGCTGAGCTGACTGGCTTTGCACAGCATGGAGAGCTATCACAACTAAACATTTGCTGGAGGCCTTAGCTCTCCTTAGTAGTGCATTGCTAACTGAGATGTTCTTCTTTTAAGGTGATCCTCGTGCTGTATTTCCGCCTCTGGATAATGGGAGGTTCCATGCCAATGTTTTCAGAGCAGGACAATCCAGCCTCATTCTCACCATATTTACTGACAAGGTATGATGACAGCAGTCAAACAGAAGCTTTCAAAAGTGTGGTCTTGATGTTACATTTTCCTACACTGAAATGGTTTGCAGATGACAATGAAAAAAACCTGTTGTGTTGCCTTAACTTAGTTCTTCATATTGCTCTCTCTCTCTTGGAATAGAAAGCAACCAAAACTATTTGAACCCCAAAGCACATTGCAGGTCCTGTAGGGTTGTATTACAGGTGCTTTCTTACTGAAAAATATGTGCTTATTTTTATGCAAAGCCCAAAGAATATAGTTTAGTTGCCTGAGAACAGGACTGGAAAGCCCAGTAAGTGAGGCATAATCCTAAATCTTAGAACTGGCTGCTCCTGAGATGTGGGATGGAAGCATGCAGAGTTTTGGCTGCAGCTGAAGTTTGTATAAAAAGGGGGTGACCATGCTTCTTGGTGTAATATCAGTGACTGAGCAGTCAGTGTGGATGGGCCATGAGTGTTTGCTCTGTTTAGCTACTGAAAGACACTTTGGAGCCTTCTGGAGGAATTTCCTGATGTCTCAAATGAAAATGGGAGCAGTCTTCTTGTGTGTCAGTTCTGGCTTGCTGGCTCCTCATTCCAGCAGTGAAATTTCAGCTTAGACAAAGGTTAAGAACAAGCAATCCTTACTCAACATCTGCTGCAGAATTGGACTGGATCTCATTTGGGGAACCTTTATGATAACGTGGCAACAGCTCCTATTACCATCAGGGCTAAAAGTGCTTCCAGGAAGCACATTGTCTTGTTTGGAAGGCTCTGACGTGTTTGTTTCTGGTGGAGTTATTAATACCAGACTCAGCGCAGCACAGCATGAAGGATTTGCTGCTGTCCCTTTTTGATATGTTTATGCTGAGATGGGGGTCACCGGGTCACAAATGAGCCTGGCCTAATTTCAGTTACCTCTTCTGTGCCGCACATGTTCTTTTGTGTGTTTGTCTCTTTGCCTCCTGTAATGACAGGGGAGGGGTTTCTAAACCCAAAAGCTAAGTCATTCTCAGGGTATGAAACTGTGACTATTGTTGCCACTGGCACTGTGGATTTTATTAACAGCCTTAGGAAAAACAAGTCAGAGTGCTGCTGGCTGAGGTCCTCCCTTGGCCCCAGCAGCAGCCCCAGCTTCACCTGCAATCCAGCAACACCTACCCACTCCAAACCTAATTAAGGAAATCCATTCCAGTAAAAAGCAGTATTACTGTTCTGAAGGGATTCTAAAACCCTTTAATTATCCCAGCTCTTCCATTTCTGCTGAGCTTGATCTTAATCCTCATTTTAGCCAATTTACCCAGAAGGCTTTATCCTCCATTCAGGAAACCCATCCCTTCAGCAGGTCTCAGTGTCAGTCCTGCAGGTGCACTGAGACCCAGTGACCATCTCTGAGCTGACAGCCCATGATGCACCCTCTGACTCTTGTATTGGCAGCAAACCTTCTCCTTCCTCCTCTGTCAGACCCAAACTGTAACTCTCATCTGAGACTTTATCTTGCCGTGGTCAAAGCTGGAGGTCTTGCTGCCCAACTGGCCTTGTGCCTCATCCCAAGTGCAGGACTGGCATGTCAGGTGGAGCTAGCAAGGTTCAAGTGACATAGGTGTGGTTTCCAGGAAGGTTTAGGAAAATGGTTCTGCCCCTCTATTCTGCTCTTGTGAGATCCTTCCTGGCACATTGCATCCATCTCCAGGGTCCTCAGTACAGGAAATACATGGAGCTGTTGGAATGAATCCAGGGGAGGGCTGCAGGTGTGGTCACAGCTCTCTTCACAGAGAGCAGCAGGCACAACTTCCCCAGGATTTTTCCTAGGGAAGGCAGTAAGAAATCTCAGAGAAAGAAAACAACTCTTACCTCTATTTGCTGCTCCTGTTGTTTGGCACGTGTGGAATGTGTTATGGAGATTGTTTACCAAATTTGTTAATTTGAACTCTGGTGATGGTTGTTTGGATTGATTGACCAGTTAGGTCAAAGCTGTGTCGTGACTGTCTGTAAGGGGTCAAGGGGTTTTTCTTTAGCATAGAGTATAGTGTAGTATTACTATGTAGTATAATATAGTATAGCTTAATAAAGGAATTGTTCAGCCTTCTGAAATCACTGGAGTCATTGCAGGTTATTCCCCAGTTGGAGGACACCCTGCTACTATACTGCAGGAGCATTTGTATTTACAGTCCAACTTCAGAGAAGCTCCTAAGCAGGGTGTGTTCTTCACCTGGGGACAGCTACAGTAGCAGCAGCATGTGAAGAACTGGTGTGGGAAGCTTTTAACAAGGTTTTGAAGGCAGTAATTAGGATACAGCACTGAATCCAAGATGTTAACTGCAAGCTGGGTTGGATTGGGAAGAAGGCAGTGGAAGAGCGAAGTTTGGTGTTGAGACCAGAAACTAAAAGATCTGTTTTGGGTAATGCTCTTGAAGTGATTAGTAACATCGTTACTGTAGTCAAAGCAAGGGTTAGAGTCAGGCAGTGGGCAAGTTGTTTTGTAACTCTGAAGATTATTTAGGTCACAAATGGGAGTTTTTTGTTTTCAAAGAGTTGCCTTTATTTGAGCTGGAAGTGTGGTTTTTGTGCATGTCTCGCCAGGGTAAATGTTATGCTTTTCAACAGAGCTGAAAATTATTCTAAGACTTGGCCAGCTCTGTGGGACTAGAAGGAAGGCTGATAACAGTGGAATAAAACAGAAAAGCAGTAGTTTGGAAATGTGTGGCAGCCTTTTTGAAATTAATGAAGTTAGATCTGGAGCTGGGGTCTGGGCTGACACAGGCTGAACCCAGCGGAGCACTGTAACTTTGGCAGGGTTTATTGGGACCACCATTAGGGGTAGGAGTCAGCTAGGGGGTTGAAAAAGCAGTGACTTGTGAGGTCAGAATCTGTGATCCCTTAGAGCTGATATAGCCTGCTGTACAGGACTGGGGTTATGAGGGGTCTGTGCATGTAGAGCTCAGGGTGTATCAAAGGAATCTAAGAGGAGACAGGTTCCAAGTAAGCCAAGGAAGTGACACACAACAGGCAGCTGAGCTGGGAGCTTCTTCCTGCAGGACACCAGGAGTGTGCTGAACATTTATGCAGGATCAAAGAGAGATTTGCCAAGTTGAAGTAAGAAATCCAGGCTACTAAATATGCAGAGACCACATCCAACTCAGAAACTCCAACTCATCCAACTCCCCAGCTAGGAACTGGGGGAAAGTTATCATCCTTCATGCTTTACTTGGCATGGGCTTCTGGTCACTGCTGGATAGACCTTTGATGTGGCTCAGTTTGGCCCTAGAAAATGCCTATGTGTTCTGTGTAACTTGTCTCCAATCTTGGACAACACAAATGTATAAATTAAAGTAGACAGATAATAATTTGTTTAACAATTAAAGGGTATAATATGCTGAAATAATGACAGTTTTTCAGTTTTTAGAAACAATCATCTGTTCAGCATGCTCACTAAATTACTATTGTTAAAATTACCAGCGATATTCCTAAATACCTCAAAGCTTAGGGGCACAAATGACAGCCACATTTCCATGGCCCTCAGTGTGTTGCTTGGCAAAGGTGGTCTGAGAAGATGGCATGTGTCTGTCATTGCCTTTCTCAGTGGAGGCAGAAATGAAGGTCTTGGGAATCCTTCTATTCCTAAGCCCTGCCATGGAAGCTTGTCCATCCA
Source organism: Geospiza fortis (assembly GCF_000277835.1). Taxonomy (NCBI): domain Eukaryota; kingdom Metazoa; phylum Chordata; class Aves; order Passeriformes; family Thraupidae; genus Geospiza; species Geospiza fortis. The sequence continues at coordinate 5,739,624 of NW_005054326.1, read as the reverse complement.
GGCTGTTGTGCACTGCAGGATGCACTGTCTCCAGTGGCCTTACCTTAAAGAACACAGACTTAGATCTCAAAATCTGCAATGGGTAAGCAATATTGCAGATAGAAAAACCAATCCCAAACCTCTGTTCAAACATTCTTGCTTGTATCAGACAGAATTTGAGGGAGAATGCAACTAGAAAGGTTTTGAGGGCTACCCAGCTTTATGTAAACAGTGTACCAAAAGTGCAGCTCCAGAGTCAGGAGGGTGTTGAGTGCAGGGCTGACATGCTTCAGATGTTTTGCACAATGTTTTTTTCTTCTGCCTTTCTCGAGGGGAAAGAAGTAGGAGGCCTCTGGATAAACAGATTTTATTACCAATACTGTGGCAAGGCAAGGGAAAAATCCATTGTGCAGCATGTTTCAACCTGTGTGAAACAGATTGAATTTTACCTGTAATTTCTAATTAAAAGTCTGTTTTTTAAAAAAGCTTTGTCTTTGGGAGTCAAGTTACATTAATTTCTGCTGGCATTTGCCTTGTGATCTCTGGTGGCTGATCACCCTGGGCGTGAAGCAGGTTATTTGTGGTGCTTCCTTAAATAGTTAATGCATTTCTGCTAGGACTGCCTTGAGATAACATTGTCCTGTGCTTGAACTGTTCTCTCTGTAAGCTGGCTTTCTGTATTGCTTTGCTGTTTCAATCAGGTAAATGAGAATTCAGTGCTGCAGAAAGCTGAAGAAGTGCTTATACATAAAAACTGGCGCATAATCCTTTTCACCGAGATTTATGACTGTTTTCTGAGCATTGCATTTAATCATCCCAGTTGTAACTTCAAAGGCAATGAACTACCAAGAGGGAAACCATGGACCTGTGCTGGGAAAATGGGTCCCTGTGCCAGCCAGTTCTGCCAAGGAAATAGAAGTCAAGTGTAGCAACTACTTTGATATGGAGTTTTCATGGACCTTAGGCTAGAAAATAGCATTAAAATAGACCCCTGTGACATACCAGCTCTTAATCAGGCAGGCTGGCACACGCTGCCTGGGTGGTGAGGTTCTGCCTGGCTTGTCAGTGCTTTCTCTTGTGTGCTCAAAGGTGTTTAAGCTCAGCCCTATGTGTAATTCCTGCAGGCACCCAGCAGTCAGGGATCACTTCTAACAAAAGAGAGAACAGCAGTGTTGGTAAAAATTCCTGTCATGCCTACCCAGGGGCCAGACAGCCCAAACATTAAACATAAACTGTAGTCTTTATTCCAGTGGGTGCTGGGAGTTGGGGAAGGCCTGGCTGGAAGATGGTGCTCCAAAGCAAAGGCCACCCTGCAGAGAAGGTGGCGCTCCCAGAGCCACAGGAAAGATTTCAGCATCTCTCTCATCCAAGTGTTCTTGGTGTGATGGACAGACCCTGGCAGTGCTGCTCTGCGATTTGATAGGCATTTCAATGGGCTGTGGTGCTTGCTGCAAGTGCTGGTTACACAACAAGCCTTCCCTGCCAGAGTCTGTGTCTGAATTTGCTTTCTAAAATCCTTGTACACGGAAGGGGTAGAGAGTGGCCAGTCTGTGAGGCAAAGCAGCGTGCCCAGAACATGCCTTTGGCTCCCACCAGCACTGGGTGGGCAGTGCTCTTGGATACAGTGAGCCATTTCCAGAAACATTGCCCCAGCAGGTTTATGAGGTCTGGTTTTTAGTTTCTTGAGGATCTCCGAACCCTCCATCTGCTGTTTGCTCAGTGATCCTCTCCTGAAGCAATTGCCTGCTGCTGGGCTCTGCTGGTGAATTTGGGCTGCATGACTTGCTGCTGTTGGTGAGGAGCTGAGGGTCAGGTGTGATCACAAGGCATGTCCTCACCCACAGCACACTCAGAGGGAAAACACTGTGAGGTCAGTCCCAGGTTTTCCAGCGCTGAGATTCTGACAGGGGGCTTGGGTTTCACTGCAAACTCAAAGGCTGTTTTACATTCTCCTGGAGAATTTGGTATTTTTCAGATTCTTAGCCACAGAGTTGAAACAAGTGAGAGAGACAGAGTAAAGCTCTTCAGGCAGTGTAGCTGTAGAAGACAGCATGTCTGCTTTTCCCCATGTCCCTGGTGCACACAAGCCCACCTTCCAGAGGAGTTACCTGGCTGTTCACCAGGCTGCAGCTCTCTGTTTATCCCTATCTGCCTTTGCTACTCCTGTCCTCTACTGATTGGCAGCTCTTTTCCCTAAATGCAGAAGGTTTGATGAAAGGGAATACACAGATACTTTTGTATTTACAAGTATTTTCTGTCTAATACTCACATTTGGATGTTAAATGGAATTTGCCTGTCTGCTGCTTGTTTGTGTAGTTTACTCCCTATCTCTGAACGAGCTGGATAGACAGAGTGGGAATTTTTTTCTTCTCAGGCTCTGAAAAGAAAATGTTCAGGCTGACAATATACAGAGCAGAAAAATAAACTTGTGTGGGAAGGTGTGACGGGACTGGGAGTTCCCTAGGGGGAGTGTAAATATTACAATTTGAAGGCAATACCTGAAATATCACCACCTGCTTATAATTGCAGCCACATGTGTCCTAGGAGGGCATTATTGTGAACTGCCTTGTCGAACACACTTGGGTTTAGGGCTTTGTAAGAGGATGAAGAGAGCCTTGAGCTGAAATCAGTTCAGTTGTTAATACAAATGAGAAGCTCTTTTCCCTAATAAAAAAGCTCTTCTTACCCTTATAGTGAACTGAAATCTCCCTGAGTGCCTGGCAGTGTGCAGGTCATGTCAGAAGAGCACAACCACAGGTTCTGTGACTTCTGAAAGGGCAAAAACTGTATTCCTGCTTCTGTTTCACATCCCCACCTTTTTTCCCCCCATAAAGAAAGATCCTCCCCCTTTTTTTCCCCCAAGTACTAGTTAAGTGCAATTACTACCTGCTTTCTAGACAGGTCCATTTTCCCCCAACCAGGAGAATGGTTTGCCTCTGCTTTGCTAAAATCCCCAGTGCTGGGAGATGTTTCACTTGCAGGTGGGTACCCTGATGGGTCTTTGTGGGTAGGGCTGTCTGCCAAGGGATGGGATGGGCTGGCTCAGAACTGAGTGGCTGGTGGGTTTGCAGCACAGTATGCACTTAGAAAAAATAATATCACTGTTATATATACATGTAATCTATAAGATATATGTCTATAATAATATGTATAGTATACATATAATGCATATATAGATATATAATATACATATAATGCATATATATATATATATTTTATATATATATATAAAATCACTGTTATCTTATAGGCCCCCACTTTTCCATGCAGCTTTGGTGGGACATGGTCAGAGCTTTGTGATCCCTCTTGTAGCACGAGTTTAGAAAGAAACCCATAGTCCCTGGGTGCTGTGGGGAGAAAGCTTAAACTGCTCCAAAATCAGAAAAGACAGGAAACGCCTCACAAATGTCTATAAATCTTGTAATTTTTTTTACCTAGTCTCACATTCCCTGTGCTCTGATTGCCTGGGTTTGGCAGAGCTGAGATGAAGGCTTTTCCAAGCTCCTTGGTCTCTATTACAGCAATTCCTCAAGCATTTTCCTGTCATATTGTTATGGCTTTGAGTAGTACCCTTTTGCATTCATTTTTGCAGCAGAAACAATCAGTTCAGATAGTTGTTTTCTGCAACAAGTTCTAGATATGAATCATCCTGTATTTATCTCAAAGCATGCAACAGAACATTGAAACTAAAAAAAAAATGAAAGCTAAACAAACTGGATTGCCATGACTACACTGGCTACCTACAGGAGGAACTGTGTTTTTCTGAGCATGCCAGAGATGATGACAACTGAAAAGAACACTTGAAACCCACTGAAATGTGGATTTCCATGTTCATTTTGCAAATAAAAAAAATGCTGCAATGCAAATGCTGTTACCTGGCCTGGGGGAAAACTGTTTGCCAGTTAAGAGGCAGAATCTTCCAGTCACCTCACCTGTAATACCCTGATTTTCATGGGATTAACTGAGAGAGTGGTAGACAGGCAGGGCTTTTTCTCCCTTGGAATTCCAGCAGACACTAGAAGCAATATCAAGAAGATCATTAATTTAAAATGTAATTCACTCAGTCAACTAATTAGAAGAAAATACTCTTGTTGCCATTTGCAGGTAGGCTGCTGAAATGTAATTAGTTCCTGGAGTGATTTCAGAATCTTCAAGTCTTTTCAAAATTTGCAAATTAGTTCCTTGAGATGTTGGCTTTGGTAAGAGGTTTCTTCCAAACTTTCTCCTGTGTTTAGCTTTCTCCTTAGTCTTGTGATAGGAGAGCCACAGAGATGTGAAGGAATATCATATGCTTTTGAGAGCCATAAATAAAAACCAGCCCTGGATTGTCAGTAACTATTATTAGCATCTTGTTATTTTTCTGTTCCTAGTACACAGAATAGCGATAGTTTATAAATGCTTTATTTTGTACAGCCATCCATCATATTCAAGGACAGGCTACCAAAGCTGAAGGCATATCCAAACTTTTGCTTGACTCAGAGCCTGCTGAAGGCTTTGTTTGAATGCCTCCAGAAGTCAGGCAGTGCCTCCATGGCTCTCAGGTACCTGCTGAAGTCACATGCACCTTCAGAGAGGGATCTTGGGCTCTGCCAGGAGATGTGGCCCCAGGAGGGTGTCTGCAGAGGCCAGCCACACCTGACTGTACACTGGTGGTGATGATTGCCACAGGCTTTAAAACATTTCACTGCTGTTGGAAGAGAGTATTTAAGGGCTAATTGTTGCCATGGTGGAATGGAGCAATGGTTCTCCTTTGGGAGCTGCCTCTGGCAGCAAGCTGTGCATGGAAGACTGAAACCTCACAAGCACTTGGGAATAGACACTTGTTCACAAACCTGTCCTCGTCAGTCAGTGGCCTGGAGTTGTCTTCCCATCTTCAACAGCAGCTTGTCCTGCCTTTCCAGCAGAAATGCATTCACTCACACTGATCTGGCAACTCTGAATACCTCTGAAATTAAGTGGACTCAATTTGTTATGGCAGCAAACTGTTTATTTATTCTATGCTGTGTAAGGATCTATCAACTCCTGCCTTATCAGTGAAGTTGCAGAAAAGCAGCTAGTCTGTCCTTAACTGCAGTGCTGCAAAGATCCCAAATGTCATCTTGTTCCTTCCTACCCAGCAGCCCAGTCTGAGGAAGCAGGGGAGGGTTTTCTGGTGTGTGTTGTGGCTTGCATACAAACTTCTATGAATATTGTGATGCCTGTTGAAACTGTTAATATATGCCAAGGCATAAAAGGACACTCCCTCCAAAAACTAGGCTCTCCTAAAGCATCAAGTGCAAAACTAACTCAGTGCTTCTGGAAATCCTGTCAAATATACACACACATTGTAGTAACAATATCATATGCCATGACATTATCCAGATTCATCTGAAGAGACATGCTTTTGTTTTAACAATAAAGCCAGAAATGGATCTCAGTTTGGCTTTGAAGTAAGTAGCTGTAAATAAATGCTGGCAGCCTTTTCCGAGCTGATGTGTTGAGGGTGATGGAGAGGTGTGTTTTATTGTGGCTGAGCAGAGGTGGGTCAGGCCACACATAATGTCACGAGTGAGTGCCTTGGTGTGATTAAGTCTCAGAGGATTTTGTGTTGCTGTGTTTCTCTGTAATGTGTGCCAGAAGGGTTGGTGACTGGAAAGCACATTTGTTTCTTTAGAAAGAGTGAACAATCAAAACTTTAAGAATCATTTGAGCAAAATTAGGTTATGTTTTTGAGGGATGCTCTCTTAAATAGGAACTGGCTTTTTAATCGCTGCCTCTGTTAAGAGAAGATTGATTTTCTTTCTTTCCCTTTTGTTTAGTACCTCAGGGTGGGAAGGTGAGGAAAGTGCAGGGGATGGAAGAGAAGTGTATCAAATGGCTGAAAACCTTAAAAATGTGGGAATATTCCACTTCCCAGAATTGGGAGTTTACAAGGATCTGTGGGAAAATGAGAATGTGCCTCTGTGACTGTTTACAATGGCACATTCCAGCTCAGTAAGCCTCCTTGCTTTTGGGTCACTGTGCTGCTGGAGATTTGTTTTTTGGATGAGAAGAGAAACTGATACCCTCACTTTGTAGTTATTTAAGTATGTTTTCACAGAAATTCAGGGCCCAACACCCATCTGGGAGCTTCCTGCCTGGAGTCACACTTAGCTTCAGTGTCCTACCATTCTACCACAAATCTGATGTTGTAAGTGCTGTTGTAAGGGGCTCCATTTTTACCACAAAGGGACATGTTTGTAAGTGGCAAGTGAGACAATCCTCTGTCTACATGCCTTGACATTTCTGCCATCCTTTGTTACCATTTTAATAAACCTGCAAGGTACCATGGCAACTGGGTGTGATAACAGCTGCCGAAGCAGGCTCAGATGGAAGAAATCCTATGCAGGATGGAATGTAATTTTTTCCTTTTTTTGGTGCTGTGTACAATTTGGACTATTACATTTGCAAGCAAAGGATGGGTTTGTCTCTTTGAAGGCTGTCACAATTTTACTTGGTTGACTTCACAATTACTGGAATAATCAATCTACAGTCTCTTGTACTTAAAACTATTTTGACTTTAGATGCACTTTTTGGCAAGTAGATGCCAAGAAGCAAAAGCCTGGGGCAGAGAGGGATGTTGGTTTGATTTGGTTTTTTTCTTGTTTTCTTTAACCCAGTGGCACACATGCTGTTCTTTTTTAGTCCTTTGAAAGCCCTGCATACTTCCCAGAGGGGAACACTCTCCCCATTTCCATTCCCCATTAATTTCCTCTCTATTGAGAATAACAATTATTGAAGATTACAACAATTTGAAATCCCTACTTGCCCATCACTTCTGTGGCACATCTCATGCAATCTGGCCCCAGCCCTAAGGGACTGTGATGGGATCAGCTAAGAATCACTCTGCCCCTCCTTTCTTCTGTATTTTCTCCCTGTTCCTTGATTTGCAAAGAGAAAAGAGAGAAGTGTCTGACTTTAATCACTCCATGTTGTGCAGATAGAAGAAATCCTAAATTGTAAGTTAATTGTTATCCCAGCTAAAGGGATATTTTGTATTGCAGCAGTGACGCAGTGAAGTGTGTAAAAGTTCAATATATATGTATGTACCTGTGTAGTTATTAATTTATTGTTTAAACTGGCAGAAAGTCACTTCAAAAATCTAACATTCAAATGCGAGTTGAAGTTCTGTTAGTTTTCCAAAGGCTGGTGCATAGAAACCACGTAAGCATTGCTGATCTTATGTTATTTCTTCAAATGACCTGTTAAAGTGCCCCTCACCTATGGAAGCATCTCTGTTGACAGAGGGATGTGGTGCTGCCTGTTGGTGCAGCATTGTTGATTAGTTTTTTTTGTTGTTTCCTCCTCCCATGTGGTATGTGGTAAATGCCAAAGGAAGATGTTTCCTGTGCTGGCAGTCATTCCATGTATTACCTGACTTGTTTTCATTTGCAGGTTTTTAACTTATTCCTACCTTCTGGCCTTCAACGCGTGGCTGCTGCTGGCACCGATCACCCTGTGCTACGACTGGCAGGTCGGCAGCATCCCTTTGGTGGAGTCCCTCTGGGATGTCAGGAACTTGGCCACGGTGTTCCTGCTGTTGGTGATGACATTGCTCAGCCTACACTGCATTGCTGCATTCAAGGTAACACCAAAAGCTGTGCAATGCAACCCAAAAGAAAAGAAATAAAAAAGTCTATATTTTCCTAGTCTTCAGATGAGATGGTTGGTAAGCACATGTTTTCCTCTGGAATGCATTGGAGTGAGGTGAAAAATCATTCCAGTAATAACTAATGCAGGCAAGCTCAACTGATGAAAATGTCTCTCTAGCTGAATGTCTCAGTCTTTAATTGGTCTGATTTGAGGGCAGAACTTGGCCCAGACTCCCGCATTCAATTATTGTTAATGATCCAAACCCCACTGAAGTTTTTAAGCATCTCTGCCTCTCCCATAATCATTAAGCTTTTTGTCACTTACTTCAAACAGGACTGGGAACTGTCATTTGCAGAGCCTTTTGAAAATAAAATCGATTCCTCTATTTGCACTTTTGCTGTGCTTCTAAAACCTAAACATTGCATACATCTTGATGAGGAGATTTTTTTTGTCAGCAGAGTAATGGAATGTGGGAAATCGGAAATGACCTGGAAATTGTTCTCTAGCGTAAATAATACAGTTGGTAAGCCATACTTCCCAATTCAGCATTTCAGAGGTACCATTAATCATATTGCAGGAGTGAAAGTGAGGTTGTATAAGCCTTGTCAGAAGTCAGATATGCACTTCCATGGAAGGGTCTTTTTTGTGGATCATAGGGAGTTAGAAGCAGTTTCTCTTTCAGCTGAGTTGTGGAAGCTTCTTTAGGAGAGGTGTCAGTAGTCACTTTGGAAATAGTACAAAAGTTTCTCTTCCTTAAATGTGTGTATGGCTGAAAAGCATAGTTGAAGGGTGTCAGGCTTTTAGTACCTGTTATGCTAAAATGTACAGGTCATGTACATTTTCAGTCTACCCTGGCAGTCTTCCCTGTCCTCCTGATAAGAGACAGAAAATGAACCAAAACAGTTTGAGACTGCAGAGCTATTAATTTAGATAATACATTCACAGATGCTGTATGGCAAATATGGGAAAACACCCTATTAGGTATTCACCAGTTCTACCTGCAGGTTGTGCATCATCTCATATTCATCCTGCCTTCATTACTCACTGCTAGAAATATTCAGAACTGTTTGTATTAGACCTAATCCTGTTCTCAAGAAAGTTAAGGATAAAATTCTCATTAACTCAGTATTGAAGACTTCTGAAAAATCTTATTCCATGTTCATTGAAGTTTTGTTTGCTTTTTATTTCTTCTCCTGCTGTCAGAACTATATGTAGGATTAATACTGTTGGTTTTCTTGAAACAGATTTTATTGTATTTTTATTAACTTTTTTTAAAAAAACAATTCAGTCTGGATTTATGAATACCGCTGTTTAATTTGAAACTGCAAGTTGTAATTTTTTTGTGAGAAGTTCAGTTTTGCTCTTGACCACTGTTAATGTTCAACAATATGAATTTTGCCCTTTGGTCACTGAAATTTAGGCACTGAATTTGGGCTTTGAAATTCATCTTAAAGATTCCTTTGTGTTTATCCTTGAAAACCCCAAACACTGAATGAATTGGACCTAAAGTGATTTGCTTTGGTATCCAGACCAGCAAAACTAGAACCATCCTGGCAAAGTGCTCTCATGAGCACTTGCAGCCTCCAACAAACCTGCTGTGAGCATGGAGCTGGTGATGGTTCCTGGGATCACCTTGGATGTGTTTCCCTCAGCCTTTGGTATAGAGTCACAGAAGGGTTTGGTTGGAGGGGACCTCTAAGACCATGCAGTTCCAACCTCCCTGCCATGGGCAGGGACACCTTTCACCAGACCAGGTAGCTCAGAGCCCCATCCAACCTGGTCTTGAACACTTCGAGGGATGGAGCACATGTACATACATAATTAGAAGTATAATTGGAAATATTTTGCTTTTCGGGAAATTCTACATTTCTGGCGCTATTTTTTTGTTTTATTTTTAACAATTCCCACAATCTCTGAATTGTGGTACTGCCCTTCAGTGGTATGAAGATGGTTGTGTTGGGCTGAGTGGTATGAATTACCGAGGAAAGCAAACAGGAAGCATCACTTTTCCTGGAAATAAATGATGCCATTTGACTTCAAACAATCCCTTTTATAACAGGGAGAGGGGAGTTCAGGGCACATGAACTGCAGGCACAATTCATTGTATTGGGGTCTTAGGAAAGCATCTTTCCAAATGCAGTAGCAGTGGCCTTTTATAGGGCATTGCTTCCCCCAGGAAGGACCATCCTTCAGTCAAGCCCCAGACGAGCTATTACTCAGTGCTTTACAGCTTAGAGGCTGCACAAGATCTATCAGTTGATTTCTCACATTTGGTAAAGTGTAAGATGTTCTGCTTTCTTTTGGAAGCACACGGAACAGTCTTAGCAGCCATTTTTCTCTCCTTTTTCATTGCAAGGTCTCACCTGGAAGAGGTAGCTTGCAATTTCCTAAGGAATGACTGTAGAGTGAACAGGCATGCAGTCTGTGTGCCTCTCTCTCTAGAGTGTAGGTGTGCAGGGGTGAGAGAGAACAAAACCTCATATTCATTCTCAGTGGCACCACTGCTTTCCTTTCTGCAGCGCAGAGAATGGAAATGCTAGAAATTGTTTTGGCAGCAGTGAAGACATTGGTCCAGTGAACACTGAACTGATTTTCAGTGGCAAGAGGTGATGTGTGTGCATCCACAACACAGACTCACAGGAGACTCACAGAATGTTTTGTGTGGACTGTAATTGGAGAATGCATGGATTGGATTTCTGCCTTTGTTGTCGTTGAATTTTAAGCAGGGCTAATTTGTTGACGTTTGTGATTAGGGTAATAACTCCGTTGGGCATGTATGTGTGGTGCTGATAAAGGACATCTAAGGCACAAAGCTTTCTTGTTTCATTTTGTGAACGTTGTTATACCTCAGAACGAGAAGGAACAGTGGGAGATTTCTACCTGTGGGTGCTTTCTTTGGAACACGTCTGTTACTAGATGGGGATTTAGTGATGGAAACTGCAGAAACAAGAGAAAGCAGCTCTCCAGTTTGTTGGGAGAGAGAGGCCTCCCTTCTCATCCTGCTTGTGCACCTTCACTGTTGTCTTCCTCTTTACTTAATGAGGAGTTCAGTTAAAAAATTGGCTTTGTTTACTGGGTATAACTTCCATTCTCTGGGCTGTTTCTCTTGTGTAGTGTGAATCCCTCTCACTTACCAGCTGGAGAGCTTCCTGTGAACAGCTCCCCAAGCAGGACTTGTTCTGCTCAGCTCTTTGCAGTGAGTGTCCTCACACAGGCTTCAAGCAGTGTGCTGGGGATGTGACAAAGGCTGGGGGTGCTATTGAAAATGCCTGCACCCTGGAGGGATTTTAATAGTTGGGAAAAGAGGGATGACATTTATTTATTGTTCATTGTCAAAGATAGCCTTGGCTATGAGGAATGGTTGTGGTGTGACTTCCAGATGGATTACAGAGGTGCCAGGAAATGGATGAGGCATTCTCCCAGTGGATGTCAAGCATGCCAGTCACAAGGTCAGAAAAACAATCTGGTGCTTCAGAAGGCCACTGGGGTAGCCAAGGGCCCATGGCACTGCCTTTCTTTGCTGGAAGATACGGGGCGCACCTGGTGAACTGCAGGGAGGACAGTTCTTGGCATTATCATCAGGATGACAGTTATTTCTTTGACATGTCATAATAATTCAATGAGCATGAAAGGGAAGACCCTTCAGATGTTTGAAGCTCCACTCTGCATGGCATTTTTAGGTCGCTGCCTAATGAGCAGCTTGTCCCACAGTTTCAGCTGTGAATGTATGTGTGCAGAGCACGAGATGGATGGGATTCCATTTTCCCTGTGGTACCTGACATATGGAGGGCTGATAGTGGGAAAACTCGTGTGTGTAATGGGCTAATTCAGAGGGGTTATCTGGAAAACTGACTTCAAGCAGTGTCTTTTGCACCTGGGCACTCTGGGGGAGTGTGGGAGTGTATTGCACCTCATACTGACAGCCCTCACACATTTGTGCTCGTGACCAGCATTGTAAAGGTGCCTTCTGGTGGTTCTCAGCACCTTCTGCTCGTTCAGCGGGAGCACATAATGATGTGCAGCAGTTTGCTCATGTCCGAGGAGGGAATGCTACTAACGTGTCACATCAATTAAAAAAAATATATCTACATAATATACTATAATATATATAATATATAACTTTTTTAGAGAACGTGCTTGGCTGTTCTGTGTGATGTGGCTACATATGGTACAGGAAATTGTGATGGTTTTCAGGTTATATTCATGGCATGTGATGACATATGTAGTATCCTGATCTCTCATATGCTACAGTTGGTTGTTTTTTATTTCAGAGCTAATTTTAAAGGTGACGCTGCCTCTTTGAATTTCCCTGCATGGTGCTTCTTAGCCAAGACAAGGCATTTTATACCATATTGTGATGACTTTATTTCGTGCTGTAATTGGCATCATATTGCCATTTATCTGGTGGATTATATGTGTGGATAGCATCTGAGCATATTCTTCAGTGACTTTCAGACTAAATTTCTTGGCTGACAACGTTCAGTAGCATCCAGGAGAGGAATGCATTTGCATCTTCTCTTTGTGTGCATGTTTCTGTTGTTTCTGCTAGCACTCATTATGTGTATTTTGTCATGCTATTTACTCTACCCTGCACTCATGAGACCTTTGCCTCGTTTCCCAGGTTTGGCATTTCATTAATAAATCACAGCTTATGGACCTTTCTGGGGAGCAATTGCCTTTTCTAATATTCTACAGCAGTACCAGCATAGTTAGAAAGTATGCCTAGCAAAATTTATATGCCACAACACTTCCAGAACAATACCTGCTTCAAAGGCACAGCAAGGTGAATAAGGCTATTTATTGATGGAGTCTATCTGACGAGCTGGAAACCACAGTCATTTCCATAAAAGGTCCATTTAAAATAAATCCTGCTTTCATTTTCCTGAGGGCCACTTGAATTCCTTCCACATAGAGAGAAGGTCAGGACTGATGTTCTTAATCCTTTGCAGCGAGTTTTTTCCTGCGCTGCTTCTGTTGTTAATATTTGCTGCAGGGAG
>NW_005054326.1:5714510-5727027 GCF_000277835.1 Geospiza fortis | reverse complement strand
AGAGGGTTCAGTGAAATCTGGAGGAAGGGGGGAGCCCCTTGCAGGCACCCCAAGCTCACTGAGCGCTGCATTTCTGCTCCATCGAGTGCTGCAGCCGCATCCGCAGCGTGTGGGTCCCTGGTGGGGCTGGCAGGAGCAGGGGACCCTTCCCAGGGAGCTCTCTGTGCCAGCTGACAGACTCAAGCCAAAGGGAGAAGCTGCCTTAGTCTGCATGTGACTGCTGTTTTGGATTAAAAAAGCAGCCACAAGAAATGTAAAAACACCTTGCGCGTCGGATTTTCTTTTGCTCAGTAGATGTTTGGAAATAGCAGGTTTGGAGCGTGGTGCTCGGAGTAAATATAACCACAGCTTGAAGCAGTTCTGATTTGGCTCCCTATGAATATGTTCAGCATCTCACCAAATGGGCTCTCACTGCCTGCAGCGTGGTGGTGGAGGTAATTATCACGGGAGCAGGGAGGTCTGCCATTTTCAGCATATTAAGGCTGAATTACTCCTTTTATTCTGCCATTTTCTTCTTCTGATTCGAGTTAGTATTTCAAGGCCCACTCAGAGCTGAAAGGTTTTGAAATGGCACAGTAGTAGGGGTGAGCAGGAGAGTGTAGGTGAAATGAGGAGTAAGAAATTTACAGCTGGGGAGGGGTAATGATTGTTCATTGTGGCTGCTTGGCCTCAGTTAAACGTTGGGGTGCCAAGCTGCTGTGTGGGTTTTGTTTTTTGTTAGGCTCCTCTTGTTCCATGTTACCTTCTCAAAAGCAAATTCACCATGAACCAAGTTGCTTTTCCAAAGATTGTGCTTTTAAGTGCTGCAAATTTGTGCATTGAATTTTACCTGTTTTGGTTTTTTTTGTTTTCCCCACCTAGTCAAGCAGCCTGCAGTCACAGAATGAAAGGGAAGAGGGAAAAGGAACCACAAGGTGAAAAGGATTATTCTAATTCCTGGAGCAATTTGTTGATTTTCCTGTTTCCTTTTGGAATGTTCCACGTCTCTTTCAAAGATTTGTGTGCTTCTTCATCCTGCTCAAATGGGCTTGTCAAGTGGAATTAGAGGTTGCAGAGATTAAGGATTGGGAAAATGAGCTTATATCTTAAGGGAATTTCAGAAACCTGGGTGAGAAAGACCATAAAGACACAGCTGAATGGATGGGTAGCTGACTTCTACAGGGAAAAAGAAAATAGTAGATATCAAAATTTTACTCTGAGATGCTAATATAAAATATGAAATATTATGGGATATATTTCTGTGCCCTGTTATGGGAATGGGAAAGGACTGCTTTCTGCTTTAATTCCATAATTGCAAGTCTGATTTCCAGAGGTGTTGAGCACCCACGGTTCTCAAGCTGGTAAAGTTTTTAGGCATTTTCAGCATTTCTGAAAACCATGCAGTTTTACCTGGTACAGACCAGGACTTTCTTCCTTCTGGAAACAAAGGGGGAATGATCTTGTTAGGGTGGTCTGAGACGTGTGCCGAGGATTTCTCTTCAGATAATCCTGGGTGAGGAAGCCAGTGCTCGTTTCTAGGGGTTTGGTTTCAGATTCTGACTGTATGTTTCACTTTCTGGTGTATGTTTGCACCAGTTCCTGAAGAGGTGCGGCCGCTGGTGAACTGGAAAGTAGTTTCTGCTGTTGCCAAATACTTGAAATAGTGTCAGTGTGTCAGGTAGTTAATACACAGTCAGCAGTGATTATCAAAATAGCAGTAGAAATCCTTGGCTATTTCTATCAAAACTAGATGATCACCAAGAAAAATTGAGTTATTTTAGGAAATGAGTGAGTTACTAAGCCTGGCATTCAAGTTGCTGGTGCTACTGAAGATGCTGATTTTTAATTTTTTTTTTAATGAGATGAGAAAATAAAACTCCTAATAAAGTGTAGTGATTACAGAATTTGTGGCTCTTTTTCTAGGAGCAAGCTGATTAAGGCAGGTGTCTGAGCCAGTTTTGAAGCTGGGAAGTTACCTTTTGCTTGAGTTTTTCAGACCATCTGTAGACACCTCCAGCTTTTGGCATCATTCACTTGGAAGCAGTGCCACAGGCAGCAAAGTGAGATAACCACAGTGATATTTGCTGTTGGTCACAGTAGACAAAGATGTGTGTGTCCCATCCAGGCTTCTGCTGCTGTCCTGAAGGAGAGCATGCTGATGGTGCATGGAGCGTGGTACAGCTCTGCCATGGCCCATCTGTGTGTGCACCAGCCAGGTGAGACCTGGAAACACCCACAGCTCCTGTCAGCTTTACAACCACAGAGATTTTGTTTTTTCCCTTTGAAGGAATCAATCCCTAGGGTTAATTCCTGATTAGCTTAATGCTTTCTTTTTATCACCTTATGCATGAATGGAGAGTGAATTTGACATGCTTCTACACCCTCCCTTTTATCTTTAATGCTGTGTGTGTGGAAGGTGCAAGAGTGGGTGTTTGCAGATGCTGACCTCTTGCCAGGGGAGATGCTCACAGTGGTTTGATGCAGGCTGGTGAGGAGTCACATTGCTGAGCCACTTGTGGCTTCATGAGAGAGTGACATAGCAGGGTTGTGTGCAGTCTGCACTAAGGGTTTGTACAAATGGATGTTAGGAATAAACTGAAGAAGTGTCATCCTCTGAGTCTCTGTGTCTCTTTTGATGGATAATGCACTTACCTCTCAGGCCTGGAAGGGTTTGAGAATGTGTATTAGCAATCATTGGTTTTGTACAGCTGTGCACTACCAGCTTTGCCGGATGCAGCTTTTCTGCACATGCAGTCAGGTGTTCCAAGCAGAACATGTCACTGTCTGCAGTGGGCCATCCAGAGCTCACTGTCACAGGGATTGATGCCTTTGGTAGGAGGGAGATCTTTACTCCATGGAGCTGTTGGATCTAAATGGTGGAGAGGTGACACTTGTCTCATTCTCAAAGAAAACAGTTAGAGGAAGGAATTAAACCCATTTGATTGCTTTTCCATCAAACAGGCAAGCATATAAACACCTTCAGAAACATTCTGAGGTAGAACAGAATGGAATTTGCTTGGATTTGTTTGCCCAGCTGTTGTCTTCCCTGAGGTGCAGCTCAGTCCAGCCAGGAGAAATGCTGTGCTCACAGCTCTGCTTTCCAGTGCCTCAGCCCTTGGAGGTGCCAGGCAATGTGAACATCAGTCCTGTCAGCACAGTGCAGACTTCATGGATCTGGCACCTCAGACCATGCCTCCTCCAGGGGCAGAGTAAGGAATTCACTTGTGCAAGCCCACAGTTATGGCAGTAATGCTGCAGTGATCTGTGCACCTCCTGCACTCACACTTAGAGGGCTCTGCCTTGTAGAAGACTTGTGCTTTAGTGGAATGTGGAATATGTCTTACGTGTAAAATGGAAAGATCTTTTCAGTTATAAATTCTAGAGTTTCTTCCTTTCCCCCCAAATTGCTAAGGAAGCAGTTTTTGAGATTTATTGTTGTATTGATCATGTTTGACCTTGGAGTGATTCTTTGCTATTCTGTTTGAGAGAGTGGGACACTTTTTTGCATTGCCCTTGGGAGAAATAGTTTTCTTTAGTTCTTTGATAAGTCTGTAAAAAGAAAGTTAGAAACTCTTTTTTAAATCAGTTTTTCGTTTGGTTTGTTGTTTTATTGGTGGGGGTTTTTTTTGTTACAGTATAATGAAGGCCTAATTGTAATGAGTTAGATGTGAATTTCAAAACTCCTCCCTCCTACCAAGCTATTTACTATAACAAATGCTATTTTGATTTGAAGTTGGTTTGTCTTTGACAAGAGAAATCATTCTGAAGTTAATTCAAATGATTTGATCCCCCCCAAGACTACAGTGACAGAAAGACAAGCTTTGTGTTTCCAAAAGAAAGCACTGTCTTTAAGAGGAAAGGAATTGTCTCTCTGAATGCAGTGATCTATAATTTCTAGTCCTAGCTATTTTATTTTAAGGAGAAAGGAAGACAAACAAAATTGCCTATTACTCTTTAAAAGCTTTTACTACATCTCTGGGCACCTGGAAGATGCTGATTCTGACACCTTTACTTCAGCTATCTCAAGTGGGATCATATGACCAAAGTAGCTAAACCGAAGAAATGGTCCTAATATTTCTTTTATTTCTTTGCCAGGAAAATGCAACAAGTTATGTATAGGTTGGATTTGTTTTATTTAGAAAATCGTGTGGAGGAGATTTCCTATGGCTTGTGTTGCATGGGAGATGCTGCTGCCCTCTGCTCCTGCAGCCCCAAGAGCGGCTCACAGTCACGACCACACATAGCACAGAACCAGCTGAAGCCTGGCCTTTGAGGACCAGCTCTTCCCAAAGGCCTCTGCCCTAATGGAATGCTTTAAAAAGGGCACTGCCAGGTGTTTTTTGTTGCAGAAATAAGGAGCACCATGGAGGGTTCTGCTGCTCCATGAGGCTGGTTTGTGTGCGCTGTGTTTCAGTCTCTAAGCCTGCCCAAGGGACTGAGCTGGCAGCCCTCAATGGCATTAGCATGGAGCTGTGACTTGTTCTGGGGAGAAGAAGGGCATGCAGAGCCATTTGATCCTTCAGCTGAGCTAATTCCCACATTTTCCTCTTTGTCATTTGATGTGCAAGTTTTATTTGTCTTTCTCTAGCATTCAGTTTCCTTTGCTTATCTGCAGTGCTGCAGCCTTAAATAACACCATGTCCTTCCTAGAGATGTTTAACTAGAGATTGTTTTCCCAATTATTGATTTAATGATCAACAACTGGAGAAATATTGTTAGCTGGTTTGTTTGAAAGCAAATGTGTATCTTGGGGGCTGAGAACGTTGTATTTGCTAGCAGTGCACTCCCTTAAGCCAAACATACCTTGTTGTGCCTCCTGATCCTTAGTGTCAAACCCCTGGGGTAGAGTGGTAGCAGAAGATGGGCACCATGATCAGGTCAGACACAGTGGGAAGGGAGAGCCAAATGGCAGGAGAAAAATGGAGTATATTTACAGATCTGGGTGAGGAGGGAAGTTGAAGTTGAGCTAGAACTGGTAATTTTGATTCAGAGTTGAGAATAAATTTTTAGTCCTTTTTTTTTTTCCAAATTCAATTTTTTGCTGTAATTACCAGGCACCTCTGCTCATCATCTTTATGGATTGATGTCTCCTTCAGCTCTGAGAATAATGTACTTTAGATGCTGTTGTGACTGCATGTAGGCACTAGTGACTGAATCCAGGATACTGAAAAAGTGGTTAGTAGGAGTACTATAGATAACTGTGGTGCTATTTAAAACACATATTGATAAAGAAGTCTGGAGACGTGAATTCTACTCCTCTCTCTGCCTCATGATTCCTCTTTGAGCCAGGAGAAATCCATGCACTTTTTTGTGATCCTGTGGTTCAGCTCCTCTAAAGCTGCATCAGAGCCTCCTGCCTTGTACCCTTGCTTTTGGTACCCACAGAAAAGACCTGTTGTCTTTCCCATAGAATAGGAGGAATACATTTTAGTAGTAGGACTCCTGAATTTCAGCCACTCTCTAGACCAGTGGCAACTGCTGTTGCAGTCTGTGCAAAAGCAGGACAGTTTGTACTGCTTGGCCCCTCATCATTGATGGGACTCCATTTCTCTACTCAAAAATCCTGTTCAACATTTCTAAATGTAGCTTCCTCTGGTAGAGAGAAGTCAATTTGCTCTCCAAAACCGAGAAATTGCCCACAACAATTAGAAAGTGCTGCAACCATTAAGTGATTCTGTTGCATCTGTTTCTGAGCATGACAAAGCTTCTCGGGATGTCTGCAGACAGTGAGAAGCAGCACTTGAGTCAGGAGAGCACAGATGTCTGCCTGGGTGATTGAACAGGCCTGAAGCTACACTTCTATCCTGGTGTCATTCTTTGAGAAGCAAGAGCTGATTTATCCTCTTGGGGTGGAGCTAAACCTGAAACTCAGCTTGCTCAGGAGGCCTGGGTCTCTCCATGGCAGGATGAGCGGCCACGGCATCCCCGGGCTGGCCCCACGGATCACACTTGGTTTGAATTGCATGTGGTAATCCCATTCCTCCTCAAAGAGTCAGCTAGTGAGTACAAGTGGAGGGCATTAACTGAGCTCAAGTGAAAAACATTAATTTCAGCATACAGCATGTCTCAGATTTCTGACTCTGTATGACTGTGGAGACCTTGTGTGTGAAAGTATCATTTCAAGTGTAGATATTTTCCTTGGAAGAGATGAAATTACTGCATTAATGTGTCACTTAGGGCTAGTTTTCTTTACACAAAATGTGACTGATTGAACAGCTTTTTCTCTGCTATAAACATTTAGGATTGAACACAGCAGTCTGTGTGTATGTGATATGCATTTGTGTATTTACATAGAGTCACACTGTCGTGGACATGCTAATGTATACATTCACACTACTCTGTACTTACATATTACCAGTATGAGTTCTATCTTAGGTGATAGCTGTGCCATGCATATAGTAGAGCTGACCTTGGGAAAGAGACCAAGGGTAATATTAGACACAGTGGGTAGTGTTTGTGCACTTTCTGGGCATATTAGATGCACCAGGAGTGCACAAATATCCAAGATTAGTGTCTTGTAAAAATTTCTTTTAAATGCAAAAACATGCCAAATGTTAATCAAAGTTGCTTTTTTTATGACCCTCAAAAAAGTTAGAGGTGAATCAAGTTGGATTTTTTTAGTTGATATTGTTTAATTTTGTATTATTGCAGAAACTGGAACACAAAGAAGTTTTGGTTGGCTTGTTGTTCCTGGTTTTCCCATTCATCCCAGCCAGCAACCTCTTCTTCAGGGTGGGATTTGTGGTGGCAGAGCGAGTCCTTTACATGCCGAGGTAACTATTGCAATTGAATTTTTTTTTGCTAATGAGACCACCATCTCATTTTCTGAAAGCAGGCATGATTGCTTCTTCCCTTTTAAGTACTTCAAACATTGTATTGCAAGCCAGTGTGTTCTCTGCCTGGGAATTTTGGTGTTACAGCATGAGAGATTTTATAGTCAGCTGAGAGCAGATTGCTTGGCAGGAGCAAAGCTACTCAAAATCTTTGCTTTTCTTTTTAAACACAGTTGTTTTTTTGTGTGTGTGTGCTTGATACAGCTCAATACAGAGATGAGCTGTTGTTTCTTGAGGATTCTCCTCCAAGACTCTTTTTTCTTGGTAGCATTATCAAATTAAATTCCTTAATGATTTTATCTTAAAGACAGCTGCTGGAAAGTTAGCCTGTCATGTTTTTATTGGGTTCTTGTTCAGCTTTCCCACTCCATTAGGTGGTCAGTAAATACAAGGGAGACTTTGCTGTCTCAAAAGGCTCCTGGATTCATTGTGGGATATGTACATGGGCTCCTGCCTGTAACCTACTGATTTCATACATGTCTGAGAGTGGAGATTTGCACTTGGTGGACAGGAGGAGGAAATTCCAGCCACTTCTCCATCCCTCAGCCAGTGCTCTGAATTTTCCCTCAGCTTCCAGCCTCTAACAATTGTCACTTCAGCTGTCTGGGTTCTTCCGATTGCGTTTATGCAGGGACAGGTTTGAGGTGTCACTTGTGACATCCCCACAGTGTCCACACCAGAGGCTGCAGTGGCACTCAGAGGCCGTTCATCCAAGATGCACCAGACCATTGCCCATTTGACAGAAACACAGGCTGGTTGAGGCTGGAGAGGACCTTGGGAGGTCATCTGGTCCCGATCCTCTGGGCAAGCAGAGCCAGTTGTCTGGGACCAGGTACAAACAGCTTTGAGTCCAAAGAGGAGATTCCACAGCAGCTCTGGGAAACTTGTGCCTGTGTAGTTTGTTCCATAAGTAAACGCTGGGTCTTGGATGCTGCAAGTTAGAAATCCCAATTCTACCCTTGGTGCAGGGGGCCAGCGTCTGTTATATCACATGGGAACTGCCATTGCAGAGCTGATGACAAAACAGAAGTCCTCAGTTTCACCCTGGGTTACTTCGTGACAACTGAAACAAAAGTTTCATTCCACAAAACATTTAAATTCTATTCCTCAGGAATTGTGCATCCAGACATCCTAAGAAAAATGCTCACAGATAGTCTTTTGAAAAGCTGTATATATTCTGATTGTCATTGGTGTAAGCACTGTCACAAAAAAGCTGCTCATTGGTGTAAACCTCAGGCTGTGGAGGAGCTATTGCATGTGTTATAAGGCTCTTATGCAGTTAGGCTGTATCCCTGTGCCTCTGTACACAGACTTGCTTTTTAGGTTAAATTCTGCTGACTTTGTTCACATCACTAGCCCTGCCTTTGTTAGCTGAGGGTACACCTGAAAGTATAGTGAGTGAAAGTTGTCTCTCAGAGTTACTTTGCAAATGATACCGTCAACTAATGGATCCTGCATCATTTCAAATTAACTTGGAAATCAGATTGCTTTAAATTCATGTAACAGAAAATGAGGAAACACATGAAAGAGCAAAGCTATTAAGGAAACAGTCAGCCGAACACAGGGCTGTGTTGAGTGGTTGCATTTCTGAATCTCAAAAGAACAAGTGCAGAAAATACTTCAGCTGTCAGCAGTTCCTCGTCCTCCTCCAGATGAGACTGCTGATATAATGAGAGGAGGGGCAGTGAAGAAGAAAAAAGGGTATGTTTGCACAGAGAAAATTAATCAGCGTTAACATGTGTGCATATAGTTTGTATAATGCTTTTCATCTCCCTGAGGGCTTTGCAAATATGTGACCTACAAAGTAGGTGATTGATAGTTGCTACTTTTTTTTTTTTTCCCCAATTAGAAAGACTGAGGTAGAAGGATTAAATCTGGAGTAAGTCTGTGTCAGAGTCTCTGGATCTCATATTTGGCTCAGATCACTCCTGTCCTGCTTTGCAACATTTGGTTTTTGCTCTCAGCCCAGGTAGCTGGCATGAAAAGGGAAGGCAGACCCTGGCAGTGCATGGCCAAGGTGGGGGCTCCCTTGCCAAATGACCTGCAGAGAGCTGAGCATCTCTTGCATCCTCCAGGTCCAAAATTGCAGGGATGGTGAGAGGGACTTCTGCTAACATTCATGACTATGGCAACACAATAACAATGTGATTTTGTTTTGTTTTGCTTTTTCCCTCAGGAGGATGGCAATTTAGTAAGGATGGCTAAGGAAGTGCTCGTGTTCTTTATTTAGAGCAGCCTGTAGCAGCTTGCTCAAGTTACATCTTGAAAAGGGGTTTTCCTATCCTTTGCCCTTCAGTCTCTAAAACTCAGCAAGTCAGAGGTTGCCATGCAGTTTTATTTAGACAAAAGTCCTCAAAGAGATTCAGAGGATTTGGTGGTCTATGTTTTTGGGCTTATGCTGGAAGGCACTTTCCTCTCTCTGTTTCAAGCAATAGCCTTTTATTGATATTTATGGATGTGGCACTTGCATTTTTATGGATGGGACAGTGGAGTAGGTGTGTCACAGCCTGAAGTCCTGATTCAGTGGTGCTCAGTAGGTACCTGGGGAAAATGTCAAGCATTTTCTTTTCAATAAAAGTTAAGTAAGGACCCAAGGATTTATGTAAAAGATATTATAAATAGAAAGAAGAAAGAAATAAGCCTTTTGCTCAATGTCTAATTATATGGCTGGGCCTTGCCTTCTGGGGATTGATGGGTATTTGGAACAATTCCTCTTCTGTCTGCAGCCCTGCCTCAGGGGAGAAGCATACAAACTGTGTCAGAATGGTTGAATGTTTTCTTTAATTGTGTTCAGCTAAACAGAAATATTTGGAGAAAATATTTATTGTCTTTATTTTTCATTGGAAGGTTACAAGCACTTACGTGTTTAAATTAGGAATTTTTAATAATAGTATTAGGTTGAAAAAGTCAATTGGAAAACAATTTATTGTCTTTTGACTTTTAATTTGGCTTGTTTGTTTGTTTTTTCTTTTGTGTAAGATGGGAAAACTTGTTTTCAGGAGGGCAAAGGGTGTGAAATACCTAGGGAGTGATGAACAGGATGCAGCTCTCTAGGCCAGTTTTACAAAATGGCATAGCTTAAAAAGCTGAGTCAGTGAAAGAGTTAAATTACAATTTTTTCCCCTCTTCAAAATGTCAATGCAAATGCTGCTCAGAACCCCACAGACAGTACAATTGTTTGGAACTGCAGAATGACTGAGGGCAGGCATTTGTTCTGAGTCCTGAGCAATTTGTAGTCAGGCAGGAGCAGCAGGTCTTTCCCTGTGTAGCCCTTTAGTGTGCAGCAACAGGAGCAGCAATACAAACTCTTGGGCTATCCAGGAGCTGCCTGCTCTATTGACATTCCCACAGAGCTGGGCTTGCCCTCACCTCATGGGATCAGACCTCTCCTACCCGAGCAATCTCTGTGTTTGCCTCATCTTTCACTGCTCCCTGATAGCTGTGGCTCCTGGCTGAGCTGTTGTGTCAGAGCTGGACAACTTTTGCTGTTTTCAGAGCCTCATATGAACCAACAAATCACCCAAAACATCACTCTGTGGGTTATTTCCAATTTGCTGAAAGCAACAGGCAATCCAGTGGTACCTGCCCCGTTTTTATGGCCACTTGTTCGTGGTGGATATTGCAGTGAGTGGGTTGCAGGGTGCACAGTTCTCTTTCCCAGCACAGGCAATTACAGGTTGCTGTCAGGTTTTTTTGCCAGCTCCTCACTATATCAGGAGTTGATGTTGCAACTCTAATTGACAATACTGGGAGATGAGATCACTGCTGTATACAGGATGGCATTTGCTTCACCATCTATCTTAAAAATCTGCAAGAAAGCCATCACCCAGGAAAAAGCACATTTGTATTTTTCAAGAAATTAACACATCGTGGTAAAGTTTTCTTCATGCTGTAGCAAAGCAGAGACCATATGAATTTTTGCCTCTGCATAGAGCATGTTTTTAATCCTTTGTGCTAATGCATTTTTTCCAGCTGGTGTAATCCCAAACATTAGTAACTTACGTAATTGGAGGGGGGAAAAGAAAGGAACCTGGTACGTGGTGGAATCATCTGTAACTTTTATGAATCTGATAATTTCTGAGCAGAAGTGCCCAGTGCTTACAAGGCAGCCACTTGGGGATGGGGCTTACTGGTGCTTCTCTCCTGGGAGCATGTCATGTACTCCACATTATCTTCATTTTCCTAAAGACCAGTTGTGCAATGGGGTTTCAGTTTCCTTTGCCACTCCTTTCTTTATTGCCATTTGAAGCTAAAAGTTCACCAGGAGCTGAATTTCTGTTTGCCTTTCCAAATTCTTTCAGTATTAGATCAGATCCTGTAAAGGATCATCTGATTTACAGAAGAAGCTTCTCTTTTTATTTGGAGTCAAGCACTGACCCAGCGAAGTCAGCAGTGAAAGTCTCATTGGCTCAGTGGAGCTAGTTCATCTTCTCCCTGATCTCAATTCAATGACACAATTAAGCATTTTGCCAGTTTTCACGTTAAGCCCACAAGTCATTTGGGATTTGTATATGGAATCCAAATGACACCTGTTCCATTTCCTTGAAACAGACATGATTTCACTGCCTGCTCTGTTGCTGCCATTCTTAGGGGGGGCCACGGGGCAGCCAAAGTTCAAAAGAAGTGAACTGGATTATATTCCCTGTAATTCAGGTGCAGACGTGAGGGTACTGGGAGTGAAATGGGAGAGCATTATGTGATGGCAGTAGGCCAGAGTGCAGCCCCAGCTGAGTCCCTGTTTCCTGTGAGGGATGCCTCTGTCCCCCTGCAGGGTGTCAGTTTGAGCATCACCCTGCAAAAACTGGCTGGAGGCGAGGTGCTTGGGACTTCAACTGGGGCAAGTGACCCCAGTGCTGCTTCCCCATCTGTGAAACAGGGATAATAACTCCACTCTGCCCTTCAAAAGGGGGCAGAGAGAGTTCTCATTAATAAATGAGAAATAACTCTTTTCTAAAGGCTAAATGCCATGAGCAGCTCCCTTGCAGATGCGTGTCCGAACTCCAGCTCCTGCCTTTGGAGGCTTGCCCCATCCCTATCAAACACTTCAAGGAGAAATCAAAGCAGCCAACCTCTGTTAATGCAGGCAAGAAATGCTGAGATGCCAGTGCCATATATTTTGGCAAAAGGCAGTAAAGATGTAGGAATAAAAAACTGAAATGATTCTGCAAAGCTGAAAAAGATGAGCTAATGGCATATTTGGTCTAGGCTGCT
Source organism: Geospiza fortis (assembly GCF_000277835.1). Lineage (NCBI taxonomy): Eukaryota > Metazoa > Chordata > Aves > Passeriformes > Thraupidae > Geospiza > Geospiza fortis. The sequence continues at coordinate 5,715,004 of NW_005054326.1, read as the reverse complement.
GTATTGAGTTATTTTAACTAAATTTAAAATGTGCTTTTGAGAAATGTGTTGTGTTTTGGGCATGTACAGGAAAAAGCTATATTTTTGTGGAGTTATGGGCACTAATGGCTATAGTGCAAAGATTTCTGGTTTTTGTTGTGATAGATTAACCTAAAGGAAAACCTTCAAATGCATTTATTCTTCTCTTGAAAAACAGAGGTAGGTAAAGATATTGGTTTTAAAAATAATAGGTTAATGTCATCTTGTGGAAGTAATCTACTTGGCCATGTTGATTAAAAGTGGATTCTTATTTACAAGGCAATACATTGGCCTTAAGATGATGCCTTGTGAAATTTAATAGATAATATTCTTATATTTTTGGAGTTTTTGGAGACTTGTGATGGAACTGTATGGGAAATTATTTCTTATTATGGAATTCCAGAAGTTATGATAGTATTTAAATTAAAACTGTAGTATGCAGACCCATCTCCACTGAAGTATATAAGATGTAGGGA
>NW_005054326.1:5711890-5714493 GCF_000277835.1 Geospiza fortis | reverse complement strand
CATGGAATTATATTGGATTTTTCATTTATAAAATGTTTTCTTTCCATAATCCATATAGAATGAGAAACCTGGAAGGTTTCTATATTACCTATAAATATTTCAGGTAGAAATCTGTTGGATGTGAAATCTTGGACTCCAGCACTCTAATGAAGGGTGTTGTTTATCACGTGACTTTTTGGAATGAAGTGGAAATGTGTCCAAATGTTGAATAGCTATTCAAGGGTTAGTGAAATCATTAATTTCTAGTCCATATTTTCTCTCTAATAAGGAAAAGTTCCTGCATTTTCTCGAATTACATCACGTTCTGCCTAGAGGATCACATTGCTAGTATAGGTAAATCACTTTGATTATTTGGCTGATCATGTCTAAGTACCTTTAGTACAGGCCTACACAGATTTTAATTTAGAGCCAGTGACAAAGTCTTAGCACTAACTCATAAGGTACCTTTCCAAGTTAGATATATTTTTTCAGTGTTTATAGTTTGCTATGCCTTTGTATTATGACCTGCAGACTTTATTCCAGGAAAAGCCTGCTAATTCCAGTGAAAATTTGGTATTTGATTCAGCAGGCTCAGTATAAGTTAAGTATGTTGCTGGTTCTTGGTTGTCACACTGATACTTCCAAGCTGTAGAGATTTTTTTTTTTTCCAGTGGGATTTTTTTGGTATGTTAACTATTATATCTTGATGGTCTTCCTGAAGTCTTTCAAAACCTCTAGTGACCAAGAAAAAAATTTATATCAATTCCATGTCAACCTTACTGAGAGAGAGGCAGTTTGAACAATGCTTTTCCCATTGTTCCCAAAATTCAGTGCCAGTGAATGCTGCTGGCTTACTCTGTGGCACAGACACACACCTCACATCCTCCTTGTCTTTGGACATTTAGTCCAAAACATGACTGTTAAACAGATTTTTCCCTTCTAGTGCCATCTGGTTCAGCAAGTTTTGGTACTTTGATACGCACATCATCCTGTGAAAAATACCTTGTTGTAGTTAACCCAAGGTATGCTGACTGTAGTGAAGCTTTAGACAAAAATATTAGAAACAAAAGACTTCTCCAATGCAAGCTGAAGTTTACAGTCAAAAGGAGATGGACAACAAAAAGGATGGCTGGAGAGAGCAGTCCAGAAGTGCCCCTTTGGAAGGGGACACCCATCTGAGAGTTGGGACATCAAGGTTTATCTGCCACACCCCCCAGCACCTTTTTGGAATAAATAGTGCTGATCTAACCCCTGCTGGGGCACTCGGTGGTGGCAGTTTGATCTAGACCTGACCTAGGCCATGCTTGCCCTTTTGTTACATTTTCTAGCCCGTAACTTGCTGGGTTTAGGCTGTCCTTGTACCAGCTGCAAGGCCAAGTCTCAATCCAGCAGCAAATTTGGCAGTGCAAGGTAAACTTCTCTGAATTTCTGGAAAACCTGTGCCAGTGGAGTGTGGTTATTCCAGATCAGCACGAGGGCTCTCATGGCTGGGGAATTTTGAGGACTCAAAACCCTCCATGTGCAGCCACCTGCATCCCCAGGTCTGAGACTGACCTGGCACAGTGCTTTGAATCCAGGTGATCCAGTTTGCAGGAAGTGCCACAGCTTCTGAGTTTCTGGTTCTTTTGGGTGATGTTTGGGGTTTTTTTAATTTGTGGTTTTTTTTTGATCTTGAAGGTCTTTTCCAACCTTAATGTTTCTGTGATTTTATGACCCAAGTGCAACCTTGCATGCACATACAAGTGCACTCTATTTCCAGATGGAAACATTCTTTTAAAAGGACAGAATTCTTTTTGGCCCAAACAGCTCCAACCTTGAAAAACTTGACATTTGTAATAAAGCAGCATCTTTGCTGCTCTGCCAGCACAGCTCATCGCTGGAGCTGCGAGCCTGAGAGTGCTTTTTGGGGCAGAAAGAACCACCGTGGCTATGCTGATTTTTGCCAGCACTCCTTTCCACATGTGGCTGCTGCAGTGAGGCAGGAGCAGCCCCCGGGGCATGCCAAGCGTGCTTTTTGCAATCAATTACTCTCCATTAGAGAAGTGTGAGCAGAGCCGATGAGTTTTGCAGGGATGAGCTGTCTTTTCCCCTGCAGCAACAGCTCTGCCTGCAAGCTGCATTTCAGCTGCCTTTGCCTCTTCCTCTCAGTGCCTTTGCTCTGCTCAGGCTGCAGAGCTGGAGGAGCTGGGACTGGGAGCATGTGAAGTGTGTTGTGCCAGCTAATATACGTGTGGTACTGAGGCTTAGAAACTTGTGGGGAGCTCTAAAAGTGAGAGAATCCGAATATTTGTGTTCAGCATTTGGAGCTGGCAGCAGGCAGAGTCTTTCTGGAGGGCTGTGCTCGCTGTTCTCTGAAGGGCATCATGCATTTAGTCAAGAGCACAAGGGTTAAACTTGCCTCAGAGCAGCTTGGAAGCGAGGGCTGATTTTTATGGAGGGTGAGGGAGTCATCTTAAATAAGTGCTGGAAATCAAGAAGGAGTTTTGCAGCCCAGAAAGGGCCTCCTGGGTGAAATGTTGAAGCCAAGTGCATTTTCTGGTCTCAGTATACTTTTGATATAATCCCTTTTGTTGCATTAGCAGCCCCTGAACACAGCAGTGTTTCTTCCATGCTTCCACAGGCTG
>NW_005054326.1:5682356-5711880 GCF_000277835.1 Geospiza fortis | reverse complement strand
GTATGCATGGATGCATCTGGATTCTTATCTAGGCTGAGCTATGAAATCTGGAGTAACTGCTTTGATGAAATCAGTGGATTTACTCCAAGTTTACATTTGTGTAGTTGAGATTAAATCAGTTTTTAAAAACCCCAAGCAGCTAGTTCACAAGATTTGACATCCACAAAATTACCATTAAAAAGTGTGAGGAAAGCATCTTTTCTGCATAGTTTCTACCACCCTTTTTAAACTCCTTTTTCCAGCCCTACCTGGGTGAGTTGGAAGAGGCTGGAACTGCAGCTGCTGGTGTCCAGGCTGGTTCTCTCAGAACTTCAGTTCTCAGCCTGCTCTGACCATGCACTGTGCAAAGCCACAACTTGGAAAATGCAGCAGAAAGCATGACCAGAACATGCCTTGCTTTTCAGGAGTTTTCCACAGCAGCAGGTCTCCAAGCAATTTGTGAAGGAGGTAAAATGGTTTCTGCTGCAGGCAGAGTGCTATAGCAGAGCATCCTGATAATCCAGAGCTGTGGCACATGTGGCTTTGATGAAATGCCATCACCACAAGAGCCAAATGCAGTGAAACCGTTCCTGACTTTTACTGAAAAGGGAGAAACAAGCACCCTCAGGAACAGCCTTGCCATGGGAAAGGAGCTGTAATGGCCAAAGGAAAGGTTGAATTTCCAATCTAATTAGCCAAGATGTGTTTGCAGATATTAAATATGTGCTGTTGTAGCTCTAGCTTTAATAGGGCAATGCATATAGAGCACCATGGGAAATAAGGTCTATATGCCACTGCATTCCCATCTGCTTGTGCCTCCTATCACTTTGCTTACAGGTGGAACGATATTAACAAACCACAGAAATGATGGACAAAATTGTGTCATCGCCCAGCTCCCTGTGCGCAGTCTGCCAGAATCACATGGCAGTGGCACAGAGGGTTTCCCTGCTGGGCTGCCTGGCCCTCAGCCCTTGCTGTGATTTAGGGCATGCCTAAAGTGCCACTTTAAAACTGCAGGAGTCTGAAACCGTGAGGAGTCATGAAACCATTGGCTTGTTTGTCCATTTGCCCAGCTTTTCTGCTGCCTCATGGAATTCCTGAAGTTACAGGTTCTCCTGTAATGCATGCTCATTGTGAGCCCACATGAAATCTACTGCCATGTGAACTTGGTGGGCTGTTTCTCAGGGCCCCAGGGACCAAGGTGGCATGGACTTCTCACTGCTGTAGCAGGCTGTTGCTTATCCTACAAAAGCCAAAAGAAAAGAAAAAAAAGCCTAGCAGTTTTACAATAATCCAGTGGAAAATGGATTTAGGAAGGTGGTTTGGGGATTTTGCTTGTTTCCTATTGTTTTGGTTTTGCTGCAAAGTATTTCAGAAAAGTGCTTGTGTGGCGATGCTGAGAGAAAAGCTCTTCAGGAGAAATGTTTCCCTCCCTAGGAAATGCTAGAGTTAACTAAGATACCAAACAACCCCCAAACCCAAAACCCTGCATCCTCAATATATATGCAGTTAGCTACAGAGATGTCTGGAATGTAGTACTTAAGGGTGAGTTTTTCAGGCAGCAAACAAGTCTTTGATGAAAGGTCCTTTTGAGACATTTTCTTTTTATTTTTTTCCTGTATGTGTGAGTAAAACCTGATTTCCTGGCGGGCCAGTGGTAAGATTTGTTACGGAGTCAAGTCCCCCATCACTCTGAGAAGAAAAGCAAATCTGTTGGAAATGTTCTCTGTGTTTGTAGGCAGTGGCAGGGTCACAGCAGAATTAACCACAGAGGAGGCATTACCTGGCAAGTTCCCTTCATCATTCGAGTGCAGCCTCACCTGCACGGGCTCTTTCCACCAGGCTACAACTGCTGGGGCTGCTGCTGGCTGGATTAAAGTCAGAGCAGCTTCAAAGGGCTCCTCTGAAGCCTGGTGAGGCCGGGATCAAGGGAAGAGGGATGAACCTGGGGTGGGGGGAGGTCTCCAGGTGCAGTGACTGTCAGGGCAGGTCGCTGCTGCAGCAGCTCCATCTTTGCAGGTTTGGTGCTTCACTGGTTCAAAATGGTCACTGTGATAAAGTTAATTTCTGTGCTGGGACTGTTGGGTCTAGTGTGAAACAAGTGAAGTAAGGTATGACAGATTATGTGGCTTTGGAACTAGGAAACAATAGTAATATAATTATGGTTTTTGGACAGATGCTTTAATGCATTGCTGTGCACATTCTGTTTTGTTTAGAGCAGATCACAGGGTCTGGAGGAGGTGTAATGTGATGCTGACTGTGCCTCAGCCTGAGTACTGCTGCTAAGGCAGAAATTCCCAACAGCTGGGACAGGATTTGACATAAATACCAAGACATTGACTTTTGCATTTTTGTTTCTGTAGGAAGGGTCTGTTCTTGAATGCATGAGGGTATAGGGAAATTACTTTGAAAATGGCCTTGTGCTAAAGCAATTAAATAATATTTATTTCAGATAATTAATTCCAAGGGAAGGATAAAATTGAGGAAAGGAAAAATAACAGAGTGAAAACCATCTGCAGACTTTTGAGGCATTTCTTGTTGGAAAGGGAGGGATTATTACTGATATTAGCTTTTCAGAGGTTTTAAAGTAGGGCTCAATAACTGTAAAGGCTGGATTGTTTGGCATAAACAACTCTATAGTTCTAAATGTTGGTTGCAGTTAATGTAGGTGCAATAAATATATATGTGCAAAAGAGTTCATGAAAAAAACAGCACAAGTACAACAAGAAATGTGTTACAGCAAAGTGCAAGCATAAATAACATAAATATATAGGTTGCCACTTCTGAAGAATGGGAGAACTCAAAAACAGCAGTGAAGAAGTGAAACAGAATGACCAGCAGATCTGATGTTGTCTCTGGATTTGCCCCGTATGTCTGTAGTTCTCTCAGTGTTCTGTAAGGCACCTGTACTGTGCCAGAGACAATGCAGTGTTGCTAATCAGTATGTGCAAGAAAGGCAGGTTTTCTCCTCAGTGACAGGAAGAATTCTTGTCCTTCTCCATCCTTGGGAAGCCTAAGCAATAGCAATGTTCAGCTCTCCAGGAGGGCAGGGAAACCATGCCAAGAAGCACACACGGAGCTTCTCAAATATGGAGCATTTTCCTTTTTCTGATTTCCACATTGACTTTCACCATATTGCATGCTTGCCTGCAAGGTCACCTCTGACAGGGGAGTTTTGTTCCTGGTTTTTCTTACCTCGTAGCCTTCTTACTGGGAAGTTGCTCCAATATCTCTGTACAGACCAGGAAAGCCTGTAAAGGTCTGTCCAGAGTGTGGGCAGGTGCAGTGATCTCTCAATGATCTGCCTGCTTTTAAATGTGGATTCAGCTGGGGTTCAAGGGGTGCCAGTGTTTGTGCTGTGCTTTTGTCCCTGTTTATTGATCATCCCCAAGTGTTATTCGAGATCCTTCTGCTCCCTTATTTCATCACGGAGAGCTGCCTGGACTAAGATAGGCTTTAAGTCTAATACTAAATCAGGTGCTAAGTAACCCGAAGTGTTCTAGATAAGCTAATGAAATTTGTTGAGCAATAGAAATTTAAATTCCTTGTAAAAATTACAAGTAGAATTAGTGACTATAAAGTACAGCAACCAAAAGCACTGAATTTCCAGCTCAGAGGGACATCATTGGAGGAATTAACATAACCCTTGTATTAAGGTAAATAATTACTAAATTGATGTAAATTTATTCAGGAGTAAAACTTCAGTCCAAATTTGGCTTGTGAAAATGCCGCAGTAGTTATTCATGGAGAGCCATGGAAGTGCTGGGGGCTGGAGGTGGCTGTGTGTCAGTTCATGGGAGGGCAGCAAGGAAGATCTGCCAGCACATCTCAGCTCTTCTGGGCTGGCCTTGCTGTAAAAGTGCAATACCCAGAGAGGCACTTCTGCCCTTTGGGGGTCTCTGTCACCTGCTCCTGCAGCAGCATTGACTACAGCACTCACTCTCCTGCCTCAGCTTCTCAATTTGTAAACTGGAATTAATAGCAGCCACCACTGGGATTGTTTGGAGGCTTCCCCCTGTTAAAATGCCTGTCATTTCCACACTGCTCCAGTAGTGCTCAGTATTACTGTTATTACATGGTGCTTTCCTAGCTTGCTGTTCAGAAAAGCAGCTGCCTTCTGTGGCTGGTGTAAGCTACCATTATGCTGGGTTATATTATGTATGTGACTGTACTTTTGGCATCCGGGTCTATCATTTAGATTAATTTGGAAATTGTGTAGTGACTTGAGGAAAACTGCTGTTGAATTGAAGTTTGTTAGCCCGGAAAATATCATTAGTCCAAAAATCCCCTGTAATTGTATAATAAATGCAATAGTGGATGGTCTTGCATATAAACCAGACACTTGAAATATAACTTTAGGTACATTTTGCCTTTCCTTTTTTTTTTTTCCCCACAGTATGGGGTACTGCATCCTTTTTGTCCACGGCCTAAAAAAGCTGTCTACGTGGCTAAATAAATGGAGAATTACTGTTCCAACCCTCTTTGCTTTGCTGCTGCTGCTCTTCTCTTGGAAGACCGTGAAACAGAATGAAATCTGGCTGTCACGAGAATCCCTTTTCAGGTAGGAGTGACCACAGGAGTATACTTGCATTTTTATATTGTTTAAAGTAGTTTTGTTACATGGAATAGTTTTCTTTAGAAAAAGTTGTGCTATTGATGTGTTGATCTAATTAACATTTTATTGCCATAAAATAGCACTTTCTGGTGTGTGACAACTGTGCAAAAACTGGTGTCAGCAGTTTACATGCTGATGGACAAACTTTGGTTCTGACAATCACATTTTTAAGACATGCTGTTTTTAAATAACTTTGATTCTGTAGGTTTAATGATAGCGTTATGCTTTTGTTTCTAAAGACACTGCAAAAGTTTTTTGCAGCACTCCAGAATGCCATAGTAACGCTACTGAATATACTGAAATTTCTTTAGCAATGTTCTAATGACAAAAATAAACTGCCACAAAGTGCCAAACTTAATGTACCATATTTCATTTTATTTGATTACTCTTTGCCAAACAGCTCTGTTAACAACCTCATTTATGTATTTTCTTGCATTGAAACAGACTGTTTCATTTTGTGTTTTGCTAGAAAATGTGTTGCATTTGCCTCCAGCTGCTTTCAGCAGTTGTCTAATTGTGAAGTAATTGCAGAAACGCAGGTGATCTGCACACAGGTTGAGCTTTATTTCCTAACTGATTGGCCAGAGCAAAGTTTAATTTATGCAGCACTAAAAGTATGAAATTGCCTTTTATGTGTACCCTTTGGTCTTCAGCAAACACTGCTGAAGTGGTTGGAGCTCTCTTTAGTGGGGCTGTTTGTTAAAAAATCTGGAACTGGGGTTTCTCCCCTCTGAGTGATTTGTGGAATATTCTGAGTTGGAAGGGACCCTCAAGGACCATTGAGCCCAGCTCTTAAGTGAATGGCCCGTAGAGGGATGGGATCAAACCCACAACCTGGACACTGTTAACAGCACACTGACCCACTGAGCCAATCTCAGCTCCCTGCTGGCTCCCTCAAACACTGTTTGCTGTTCAAGCAATGGTGACTGGCCTGGACTCACACAGCAATCCAGACCTGGCCACTTGGAGGAAATTAGGAGGGTTTCCAAGTTGGACCACTCTCTTACTGAAGGGGAGGTGGGAATCTGACAATTCCATTTGCAGGCTTGCAGGCATCATATGGTGTTGTGTTGTGCACAGGTGTGGTCTCCCAGGTTTAAGAATGATGATGTTAAACTGTAGAAGGTGACAGGAGGACATTTCCTTCTAGTAAGGAGCATTCTAGGGACAATATGGAGTGCTATGGGGTCTTGTGGCAGAAGAGAGGGATAAAGTTATGTCTGCTTAATTGGATACAAATGAAATTTTGTCCTTCCAGCCTCCATTCAAAGCAGAGTGACTGTTTACTGCCAGTTCTGAGGTGGTGCCCCTGCTGCAGTTCAGCTCTGGGCCGGAGCTAACACACCTTTACCGCCGGGGAGGGACTTGGGGTAGCCCAGGACAGTACTCAGGGCTCAGTGCCTTAGCTTGAGCTGTTTCCCTCTTCTTTGTGGACAATACCAGCAGACAGGTCTGCCCCAGGCTTTTGAGGGGATGGCAGAGCTCTTAAATTCCTGCTCGGTCACCTGGTATTGTGGCCTGCCCCTGAGAGCAATCAGCAGCAGCTGCTGAAAAAAGCACTGTAAGAACAGGGCCAGCAACAATAATGCTGCTCTCCAGTTCTTTCCCAGCTTGCAGTAATCTGCAGTTTAAAGACTTCCTGAGTCAGGAGTTACTTGCTATTTTTGCTCTTAACAGCCACTGATGGACTTTTCTTCCATAATGTCTCTGACTGCTTTTTCAAATCTATTTATAGTTTTGGCTTCTACAGCATCCTGTGCGCTGGGCTCTGTCGTTAAATTACAGAGTGTGCACACTAAGATTTCCCTGTGTGCTGTGAGCCTTCTGCCTGATTATCTGGTTTGGTGTCCCCTAGTTCTGGTGTGCTGAATGAGTTGTGAGCAGCCATCAGCTTGTCACTTAGATGAAGGCATTTCCATGCCTTGGAGCTCCATGCCCTCACCTAAGGCTGTCTCCTTTTCAAGCTGAAGTCAGCTGGTGTTGTACTCCCCTCACATGGAAGCTATTCTCCATTTCTGATTCCTCCTGTCAGTCTTCTCTGGATACTTCCATACTCGAATCCATCCTGTTGAGAAAGGGGCCAGAACCACCTTTGCAGCACAATAACATAGGACTGCTCTTTCTGGTTTTTGTTCTCTTCTTCTACTAGTTTGTAATTTTCTGCTTGTCTTTTATGACCTCTCCTAAGCAGTGACTGATAATTTCACAGCACTCTCAATGCAAATTCCGTGACACCTACTGTGCCTGGAAACACCAGGTTTTTAGCCATCAATCAGTGTGCAGATTTGGAGTGTGTGTGTACACACTCTCTGATGCTTGTGTCTGTACCAACGCTTTGTTTCTTGTGCCATCTTTTTCCTCAGTATTGAAATATTGTGAGATCCTTCTGCAACAAGGTGTAGTTAAGTCTTGCAGTGTGATTCACATTGGTGTCATCAGCAAACGTGTCCCCTCTTTTCAAGCTCCTTTGTGAACTCCTGAAGTAGCTCAGGTGCCATTGCATGATTCCTGGGAGCCCTGCTTGTACTCTTCTCTAGCTATAAAAACTAGAGTCATGCTCTTTGCTTGCTGTCTTTCAGCCAAGTATTGATTCATGAGAGGATCTGCCCCTCTTACTCCATGATGCCTTGAAGAAATTGGAAGTCTTTAGTGAGGGATTTTATATGAGATGCCCTTTTGGGCATTTAAGTGCTCAACATTGGTGTATGTGATTTTGATTGACTGGGCTATATTTGGGTAATTAGAAAGGCTTTCCATAGTTTCAATAGCATGTATATACCTGTTGAGTCTATAAAACACCAGCAGAGCTTCCCAAATAACTTCTTTCTGCAGTATGCAAGGCTAATTATTTGTTGGACTGTAGTTATCCAGAAATGTGCTAGAATTACAATTTATTATGGTTTTCCCCAAATTACCTGAAGTGAAAATCACACTTTCTGGTCTGTTTCTCCCTCAAGATCCCTTCCCTGGAGCCAAATGAAGTCACGTTCATCAACTTCCATTCCCCTAGTGCCAGTCTCATTTAAATTATAGGCTACCTACCGCAGCTAATAGCTGCCTGTTTGATTTCTTCTGGATGCATTCTACCAGGCCCAATGGATTCATAACTGTTCTGGGTGTTGATTTGCTTTAAAGCCTCTTTTACTGCCACTTCAGTCAGAGACAGTTCTTGAGTCTTGCCCTGTGAGGAAAGGCTCCTGTGTGGCAGCTCCTTCGGTTTCCCTGTAGCAGCACTGGTGCAGAGAATCCATGTAGCTTTTCTGCTGTGGTCTTTTCTTCTTTAAGCACTACTTTTAGACCTCCATCATCTATTTGCCTTAGGGGATCTTTGGCAGGTTTCCTCTATCTGATGTATTCCATTATTAGCTTTGATAGCTTTAGCAAGTTTTTCTTTAAATCTCTTTTGGTCTGCCTAATTATGGTTTATGTTTAACTGGCTGATGTTTATGCTCCTTTCCTTTTTCCTTCTGTAGCTGTTCCTTTTTAAAGAATGGTTTTCATTTCTCATAGCTGTCTTCACTGTGCTGTTTACCCTTATTGGCCTTTTTGTTGTCTTTTTAAGATCTTCTTTGATAGGTGTTACACATCTCTCACAAGTCTGGAATGTGGTAGGACCCTCCTTGTTGATGGGAAGGAAATGCAAAAGAAGAATAGTATAGCAAGAAGATAATGTCATTCCAGGAATGAGAGATCTCCCCTGTGGGGAAGAAGGAGGAGGCTGATGAGGAGAGGAGGGAAAAGTAGATGGAGATATGTGAAACAACAATAAATTTTAATGGACAGAATAGGAGGAGGATACAGAGCAAATCTATAGATGTAGGAAAGGAGACATAATCAACCTTACTTGGTATTCTCTGTGTGTATTGAATTTTTTTAAGAAGTGTGTGCTGGGAGAATCTTTACTCACAATCCTAGTTCCTCATTCTTCTTTCTCCAGTTGCTGCTTTAATTAATTTCTACTTCTTCCCTCCTCTCAGTTCTTTTTTTTCTCTCACCTCTACTTTTTGTGCCTCTGTTTGCTTGTTTCTGCAGGATTGATCTGTCTCAATTCCCTTGGTTTTAAAAGGCCTGTTCTGTTAAATATGCTTTTTCTATGCTGGTCCTGGAGATGTTTGTATACTCATTGTGTTCCTAGCTTTGTGCTTGTACCCCATTCCATCCCTTTCTTAAAACTGACACCATTTTGACACTGTTGCCAGCTCTGGGCCACTGTGGCCACTCAGTCTTCAGCCCAGGGACCGAGTTTTGTGGGTGCAGAAATGTTTCTGGGTGCTGGCTGAAAGCAGCAGTGTGGGGCAGGCTGCTGCTGTCTGAGGAAGTGATGCATCTCCACATGCATGCACAAGCCTGCGTGCAAGGGCTAAATGAGAAGCAAGTAAACCACAAGTATCAGAAGTGGCCAAATACATAGAGAGATATTTGAGGCATATTATTCCAAGACATCTCTAGAAGCCCCAAGCAGTTTGTCTTCCTGTGTTGGCAGGTGATCAGGGAGGACTCATTTGTTAATTATTTAAGGAACTGCCCTCTAGAGTGAATGCACAGGCCAGAAGGTCAGACTCAAACTGTGGTCAGCGTTAATGTCTAAAGCCAGGGAGAGGGAGGGGAGAGCTGTGGGCCGATCTCTGCATCCTCTGCACTGACCTTTCCAGGCTTGTCAGGCTGCCATGTTTCCTGTTGCTCCTGGAAAGCGTCCGCACGCGCTGCCCGCGTCTGTGACAGTGCCTGGAAACCCAGCTGTAACCAGCAAAGGAACTGTACAAAAATGATGCTTTCTTAGTCAGCAGCTCCCCTTCCCAAGCCAGGTCTGCTGACTTCAGGAATTTGCTCCAGCCCAAAAGTGGCATTTACTGCTGTGTTATTTTTTTTAATTCTGAAAGCTGGCAGAGCTGAAAAGAGCGAGTCCCATTGCATTTGGGGCATCTTCTATAGTTTAATATGGCCCAACACAGATATCTGTGAAATTAGTACAAGGGTAGGAGACCAAGGGAGGTGGTTGTTTGTGTCATCCAGAGAATAATTTGTTGTAGAGAATCTTTGTGGATGATAATGATTCCCAAAGCAGAGGAGACACCATCGGTTTCCCAGGGTATGTTCTTCTAAACTGAGCACTTTTCATATGGATGTCACAGAAAATCAATGAAGCCTCAGCCCTGCACCCAGTCACCTTGTAGAGCAGAACATGCACTTAGGAGAACAAGAGAGGGGATCACAGGGCTTTTTTCCAGCTGAAGTAGAACTTGGATGATGCTGGTATTTGAGGCTGGAAAATACCAGTGGCATTTAATTTCCCTGATTTATGGCTAATAGGCTTTTTGTTTTCCCCTGGGGAGGAAGTGTTACGTAAAAAGGTTTGCCTATTGTTTATTTTCCATTTCTGTTGCTTACTGCTGTCGTAGAAGTGAGAAGGGAAGGAAATCCTCAGGAGAAGTGACGTCCAGTGTCAGGGGGCTCGTTTCTGGCTGGAGCCAGATTGGTGCTGTAGGTTTTCAGAAGGGCATGTGTGTGACAGGCTGGGGAACAGGGAAACAGGAGAGTTTGGAAAAGCACATTGGAAAATTGTACTGAAATTGTGAGAGACTGGGAGCTTGTGGGAAGCAGAAATGGAAAAACATTTTGTTCTGCTTTGTTATTTATACTCCACCCTTTCCTTCTTGGCTTTCACTGTGGACATCATTGTTTCCTCTGTCAATGAGCAAACAGCGTTCTCGACTGGTCAGGAACCAGTTGGCAGGAGTGTTAACTCCTAAATTCTCCTGAAAATTCCCCTCTGAATCCAGTGCTGTGTTTGCTGCCTCCCCCAGTGCAGAGGCTCCAAGCAGCTTCAGTCATTGCTACATGCATTTGCAAAATGAAACATTCCCCCTCCCTGCCCGTGTGAGGAGAATAAATAGGTCAGTGTGATGCAGAAAAGAGCATCTTAAGAACCCAAACCCATTTCTGCCTTTCCTGTGTCACCCCTGCCACCAGCAGAAGCACACTAATAAAGCAAGAAGCTTTATTAGTGATGTTCTAATAAATGCGACCAGCGGAATTAGTGATAAATTCTACTTAAAGGAAAACAGCCCAGAATTAAAATACTTAAATGTATGTATCTTGCTGTTAAAACTGTATCTCGTTAGAACTGAAGTGCTGGTGCATGTGTAATGTACTCCTCACTGTTAGCTCAGCCTGCTCTGTTTCAGCAGAGGCTGTAGCAGAGCAGCTCCTTGCACATAGCTCTGAGGGAGCAGCAGTTTTGAGTGCCATGTCTGTGCCTGTAACACTGATGCTGATGTAATGAAACCCTCTCTGTATAAGAATTAATATTCCAGTAATGCCCAGAGGTTGTAAGTGTGTAGTTAATAGCTCCCAAGGCCAATGGAAATTAACACAGCCGTAGCAGTCACACATTACTTGCTGCTGGTGCAGTATATCTTTGTGAAAACTAATATAGAAAATCATTCTCTTAAGAATAGCATCAATTAACTGATTTAATTCAGCGATTAGTCACAAAATGTCTTATTCCTGTAGTGCTCCCAGTAAGTAATTTGGAAATACCTGATGATTAGGAAGCCAAATGCAAGGTGTACTTTTAATTTTAGAAGGCAAACCGTGGCTGTGTTGAGCTGAGCTCTGCGAGGCAGTTGTGGGCGAAGCTTTGGAAGCTCTCACAAGTAGGTGTTAGTGATGCTGGATGCCACTGGCTGCAGATAACCAAAAGAATACCATATTTGCAATTCCTCAGTGCTGTTCTGCAGTGAAATCCCCCTCAAAGGGTTTCTGCAGCTCTGGGCGCATTTTTCCCATGCAAGAGGGTGTGCACCCCACAGCAGGGGCTGCCTGTGACCCTGTCTCATTACAATTGACTTCTGTGCTAACCAGAGTTAAATGGGAGAGGCAGGCAAGGCAAAGCAACAAGACCTGGGAATTTTCTAGTCCTTGCTTTTCCTACCTGAGGTAGCAGGGTTCGAGATGCTGGGAGTAGAAAAGAGAGCAGCTGGCAGGAATCTGCTTGTGAGCAAGAAACAGCACTTTGTCTGCTTTTACATGAACAGATTCATCCATCCTTATTTCCCATTACCTCAGAGAGCCCCTGCTTATGTGCTGGAAAGGATTCCCCCATTAAACAGAGCACTGACTTCTCAGGATTCTTGCAGGGGAAATGTTTCCACAGTGTATGTGCTCCTGTGATTTCTTTCTCTGTTTAACCTTGAAGCAGCATTTCCTCTGGCTGTGCAAGGTGTACCTTGCTTTCTGTGCTCTCAATTAAGTGAATAAGCATATGCTTGCTTTTGTCTTTGTGCCCTCATTATTAATTCCAAATGTTGAGTTCAGTCTACACGTGGCAGGGGAGACACAGGGGAGGGATGGGGTGGCTGTGCAGCCAGATATTCCTCAGTCATGTATTATAATGCCAGAGTGTTATTTTGCCACCTAAGGGTTGGAGTCCCCATTAGCCCTCACCCCCTGGGCACACTCTGCTCAGCCTTAAGCAGTGCACGTGTGCTGGTACTTGGAGTATGCCATGCATTCCATCTAGTGGCTGATGCACATGGAAAAGATACCCTCTTCCTGGTATCTGCAGTGCCAGGTTTAAATCAAGATTTTCATAAGATGCTTCATGACACTCAGGTTTAAGCAGGGACCCTGTTTTTAGGAAGTACTGCATGCTTTCCCTCTAAATATTAACCATTTAGGTTTTGGTCTTTCAGTTTAGTAATTCAGATTTTAGAGCACAGCGGCCTCTGGCCACAGGGAGCGTTGCAGTGCTGCTGCTGGAAGCGCCTGCAGTGACAGCCACCAGGATGAGTTGAATTGCTGCCACACATTTATGTCTGCCCGGGGCACTTGGCACAGGGGACAAGCTGGGAGTTCAAAGATGAGCTGTGCTGGCACAAATGCACGGGAGGTGGCTGGGAATACCAGCAAGCTTTTCAGGAGAAGGGAGGCACTGCCAGGAGAAGGTGGACCCAGGGGAGGGTGGGGTGACCTGGCTGCTCACAGTGTCCTGCTTCTGTTCCTCCTCACAGCTCAGGAGTGAAGACCCTGCCCCACAATGCCAAGGTGCACTACAACTATGCCAATTTTCTGAAAGACCAGGGCCGAAACGTTGAAGCAATCTACCACTACAAAACTGCTCTCAAGTAAGTCCCTCAGGGCCTGGGGGGGCTCCTGCTGTTAACCCTTCTCCTTCCTGATAGGCATGGGGTGAGCTGTGCTCCTCCTCCCTGGCTCCGTGGGAGCAGCTTGGCTTTGGGAGCCTGGGAAAGTTCCCTGGCTCGTGTTTGTGTGTCATGAAATGAGGTAGCCTGGCTTCCCTCCAACTCCACGTGTGAGTGTGTGTGCACTTCAGTACATGAGATAGAAATGTTACCATAGCTACACGTTGAGCGATGAGGTGTCATTTACACAGCTGAATGTATGCTGGTAAGCAGGAGGTAGTTGTCCTAAATGCATTTTCAGGTTCCTGGCCCATTTATCTTTGTAAATTGTTAATGGTGCATGCCTGGAAAATGTCAGTGCAGTAGCCATCTGAAGTGCAGTAACAATAATGGTACTTACTGCTTGTGTTCAGGCTTCTGTCCACAGAGCTCTGCATGAATGCTAAACTAATTGATCCTGAAAGTGCTCCTGTGCAGTAAGAGGGCAGATACCATTGCTGAGGTTCCGTGCAGGGGGAAGCTGAGGCAGCAGGATGAATTGCCTTGTTGTAGATGAATGGTAAAATCAGGGCCCAGGGCTGGGCTGTAATGTGGTAGCTGTGGAGGACCCTCCCTTCACACACAGATGGGGTCACTCCCTGTGAGCAGCTTCCCTCCCCTTGCTGCTCCTCCCTGCTGTTCATGCAGCTCAGCTGCTCCCCAGGCAGTGCTCAGGGCATCAAGCAGCTCACCCTAGATCCCCAAACCTCTCCCCTCTGCTTCTTGGGACCTGGGAGAAAGGACAAGCCCCTCTGGGGGATGAATGCAAGGAAAAGGGCTGGGGGATGGTGTGGTGGCAAGCATGGAGCGTGCAGATAGTGTTTTCAGGAATGGAAGCATGTTTGGGAAGGACTGGCAAGGTCAAGAGTGGCTCTGACAGACAGCAAGGGCAGAGCTCAGCTCCGTAGGGCATGCCAGGAGGTGGAAGAAATGTTCTTTCCTGACATATGATGTGACAGAAAACTCCAGAAATTACATGTATGTTTCGTCTTTTGGCCAGCTGACAGGGTTATGATAAAAACTCTCCAAGGGCTCCTAGCCCACCCAGGCTGACCTGTGAGGACAGGAGTTCATTGTCACTGAGGAGGGAGTGAACCTGGGTGAAGGCAATTTTCAACTTTTTTGAGCAACATCCTGTTCTGTTTTGCCATGCTGGGCATTTAGGAAGTTGTTTAGAAAAGCCTTCTATTTTTTTAAAGTTTCCAGCAATGGAAAATCCAGCACAACCATCAGTAAATGGTACTGAAGGTTAATTACATTGGCTGTTGAAAATGTCCTCCCTTATTTTTAGACTGTTTGTTTGACATCAGCTTCCAGTCATTGAATTTGTTTACACCTTTCAATGCCACACTGAAGATCCCATTACCAAAATTCTGTTTTCTGTAGAGTGATCAACTCCTCCCTTAACCTGCTGCTTAATAGGTGCTGGTTTTTTCAGCATCACAAAGTTTTGCAGTCCTCCAGTTGTTCCTGTATCTAGTCTTTGAACTTCTTCCAAGTTACCAGTAAAGCCCATTGCAAGTCAAAAAGAAGAGGGACTGACAAAAATTATCCAAGCCCTGCAGTGGAGTGCACAGAGTAATGTAACTGCTCCTACCACCATTGCCTCTGCTTGTGTAAATGGGACTTGCAGACAAAAGATCTTCTCTAACTCAGCAGCACCCATTTATTGTAATTATAATGCTGTTTTCTGCTCTGCAGTATTTCAATTATGAGAGTGTCTGTTTTGAGAACTGATTGCAAACATTTTCTCCACTGTATTACAGAGCACTGTTCATGCTGATGGTGTTTATAGAGCATCTGAAGCCTTGTTGGGGCTGGGAGCCCCACAGAGCCAGCCCTGTTCTTCTCTAGGTGCTTGGTGCTAGCACTCGACTTGCTTCAGGAATTTCAGCATTAGCTGGCAGTTTGGAAAAGTGAAACTCATCTTGCACATTCTCTTTTTGACCCAAAAGTGCAGGCCAGAAGTTGGGAGTCTCCATCACTGGGAAGCTGCACTACTTGTTCTTGCCACTTTGCATCTCTGCACTTACATTTTCCTCATATTTACTCCTTCTTCTCCCCTCTGGCACAGGGAAATTATCTGGGGTCTGTGTAATGAGCAATAGAACAGTGTAAGTAAAAAGTGCACTGTGTTCTTCTGTTGAGAATGCCATTCTGTGATGTCTGTGTTTTCCCCTCAGACAGACAGACCCTTCCTGCAGTGCCAGGGTTTGTGTGTTACCCCTGCAGCCTCTCTTAGCTGGGTGCCTGCATCTGGGGGCTGTGTTGAAGCAGTGGAGAAGCTGCTGGGTGTGGGACAGGCAGCCTCAGCTGGATACAGTGGCAGAGCATGCCCAGGTATCACAGAAAATAGCTGCTATGTCTATAGAGCTGTTTCCCCATCTTCACAGGCACCAGCTCCTCACAGACTGCTCTGATTGTAGACCAATCTCCATGATTAGAGAGAAGGAAGGAGTAGCTGTAATATCCTGAGCAGAATTTGATGGTTCAGGGTATTTTTGGCCACTGGCTTGACCTGGAAAGATGAATTACCACTCTGTAAATTTCCATGTCAGGGAGTAGGCAGACCAGCAGCTGAGGCATTCTCACAACAAGCTTTCATGATTTCCCACAGGTACCCCTCACTGAGTGCCTGCTCTCCCAGTGAGTGTGGGTGGATCCATCCTCCCCAGGTTACAGAAAACCCAAGCTACTCAGGAGGCTTCACAATCCAATGGCAGCACAGCCAAGAGCACAGAAGATAAAAATATTATTTCTGCCTAGTGCTCAGTGAGCAGATCAATAGGGAATTAATAAGGAGCTGGAGTCGATAAGGACACGGCTTGCTGCCTGGGAGCTCCTGGGAGACAGGAAAGGGAGAGCTGCACTGCCTCAGTGGGTGATGGCTCATCCACTATTCCAGCTTTGTGCCAAATGACAGTGCAGCTCTGCTTGATCTCTGGTGAATGAGTTTAATTGTTTAGTAAACAAAAAAATGATCTTGTCAGTCTGCACGCTGCTGCTTGAGCTGTGAGCAATTTGCCATTCCACCAACCCCACCAAGGTGAGGAGGCACTTCCATGTCCTCCTGCTCTGCCAGCAGTGCTGGGTGCCATGTGTCTGCTCAGCAAAGCAGCTCCTTCCTCCTGGGAAGCTGCAACTGTGGGAAAGGATGCTGAAGTGCACACAGGTTACCTAGTGAAATACTAGCAATTCATACTAAATCCTGGGAAATTGTAACTGTGGGAAAGGATGCTGAAGTGCACACAGGTTACCTAGTGAAATACTAGCAATGGATACTAAATCCTGGGAAAGTTGATCCCCAATGCTTTGACTGCTCCTTTCCTGCTGTCAGAGAGTGAAATACTAGCAATGGATACTAAATCCTGGGAAAGTTGATCCCCAATGCTTTGACTGCTCCTTTCCTGCTGTCAGAGACAGGTGGGATTGCTGCTGGCAAATGTTGGTGTCCCTCTGTTAGCTTCAGGGCAGAAAAGTGGTGAAGGAGAATGATGTGTTTTCTCTGACAGTGGAACTGCAGGGCAGGTTTCCAAGGCAACCTTGGCAATCAGTCTCAACAACCACCATTGCAGGTGACCCATCAGCAAACTCATTCCTCAGCCCAGCCCAGAGCCAGTGACACAACACCCTGACCTAGCTGGACTTGGGTAATTAGTACAATCTAAATATGTCTCCAAGAGTGGGGGAAATGAACACTGAAATGAAATGCAAAAATGGAGAACTATGTTTGAATTGGAGATGAGTGACGAGGTCTCTGGTGTCGAGATGACCCCGAGGTGTTAGAAAGTCTCTTTATCCCAGCCCCGAGACCAAAGAAGAAGTCAGGATTGCTGGGCTCTCATTCTCAAGGTTGTTTATTTTCTCTTATCTAATACATTGTCTTTCTGACCTGTTGAGGTCTGTCCAGCAGGTTGGGTTGAGGCACACTGACTGCCCTCAGGGCAGTGTTATCTTTTCATATTAAAAACGACGTGTACTTTATTTACAATAATTTTCCAGTACCTATCACCTATGTTAGACAGTCTGTCTCTACTCTAAACCAATCCAAAAGTGCCACCATCACAGCAAAAGATGGAGCATAAGAAGGAGAAAGACAGGACATGCCCAGAGTCCTCCATCTTGCCTCTTGGACCCCCATTCTAAAAACCCCAAATTCTACTTTTTCACCTGGTGATAAATTCACTATCATTCTATTCAAACCCTTGTGGCTTGTAACTCTTCACACAAAGTTGGTAATTGTTTCCATGGGTTAAAATCAAAGGCACAGGTGTCTTTGACTCCCTGACAGGGTCTCTGAGCCCCCTGCCAGCGTCTCAAGTCCTCCAGGGCAGCCAGAGGAATGTCCTGGGTTCTGACAGATGGGGAGAATGAAAAGAACAAAAATTCTTTCTATGAAGGAAAAGCTCTTCCTATAAGTAGTTTCTAAAAGAGGAATGGAAATGGAGCCCTTCAGAGATGAGTTACCTGTAAAACAAGACAAACAGCTGGTGTTCAGCAATTGTACAGTGGGTTATAAACCTTTCAGCTTACCTACAGTAAAACAAGGAAAACACACTGCTGGATTAGACTGCTTCACTGGTTTGCCTGACACATGGTAGTGACCCCAGGAGATGCTTGGGGTTTTTTCCTTCAGAAAGTAAAGGCCAGAAATAGTCCGTCTGAGATGGGAGTCGACCACGGCTATTCTGAAAGCTGGCCGTAACATTCTTGCTGCTGCTTCTGCTGCAGATTTGTGGCTGTTGTTAGGAATTCTGGAGGACCTCTGCTCCTGGAGATCAAACGGGGCTGTTCTTATCTGAAATGTATCTCACCACTTGTCTCCCATTTGTGAGTGAGAATATGAGGTCGTAGAACCTCACTCAAATATGAAGAACCACTCTGATGTGCTAATGAAGATGTTTTTGCTGTGTTTGTTGTTACCAAGCTTTTGTCCTGCTTCTCCCCAGCCTTCTGTGCTTGATGTCACTGTTGAGATTGTTATATTGCTCTTCACCAATGCACATGGGCTGACATGCAGAGAGAGAAAAACAGCAGAGCCTTAAAACCCAATTGGTGAACATTCGTTATCAATTAAATCAATCTCCTTTTAACAATGGAGGGGAGAAAAATGATTCGCCTGACCTCCTACAGTTGCACTCGTTCAACATTTTAATTCCCAAAGCAGTTCTTACCATCCCTCTCTGTGTTTGTTTCCAGGGCAGTGCTTCCCATGGAAGGCAGATCAATGTGAGCATCAGGGGGTGGGGCTGAAGGAGGTTGCTGAGTTCCTTGCTGGAGTTGGGTGAATAAACATGCTAATAGTAGTTCTGTGCTACCCAAGCTACATTTCTGTGTCTGGGAAAAGGTCATCATCTAAAAATTCATGTTTGCCTTCTGAATGTTAAAATACGCTTGACAGCAGAGAGTCCTGCAGGAGGTGTTCGCCTTGTGTAGTGTGATACTGTGGATTTATTTACATAAATGCACTGGTGTGTGTACCTGAGAGTGCTGCAGTGTTACCTCTGTGTGTGTACACATCCATCAACAGGCTCCTAGCCACAAGCTCCTCCTTGGACTTCCCCTGCCAAAGGCTGCTGACCAAACAGAGCAGGAAGGAGACCAGCCTGCCATGCAGAAACCTCCATTCCCCCTTGTGGCGTCTTCTGGAGGAGGGAAGTAGGGACTCTTGGAGTGGTTTTCTTTGCTGGTCAGGGAGCTGTTCTGCTGTTCAGCCATGAGAGAGAGGAGAGAGTGGGCCAGGAGGCAGGGAAACCAGCATGGAAACACTTGGTCCTGCAGCTTGTGTGGTCTGGCTCTCACAGAGCTTGCAAGTAATACATCTTAGGGCATTGCATACAGCCTGGAAATGGGGAATGCTGGTTTGTGGCATCAGTAAGGATCATGAAATCATGGTTAGTACTCAAACACAGGCTAGATGGAGAAGGGAAAACAGTGTAAGCAGCTTATCTGTATCCCTCATTTGAGGGAACAAAATTGGTTCATAGCAGCACTGGAATGGGTAGAAAAGAAAAAAAGCAAGGCTGTTCTTTCACCTCACTACACTTTAGAAATAAAGCCCTAATGCTGTAAAGGAGACTCAGGTTTCTTCCTAAGCTTTCCCACATACCTTCCTACTGGGTTTTTATATATCTTAAATCAACGGTATCTGGGGTTGTTTAAATTCTGTTAAATTGCACTCTCCATGCAGTAAAAAAAATTGTGTTCTTACAGCCCTTTATGTGTGTGTGTCAATGTATTTGCCTTCAAAATGCCTCTCAGCATGGACTGCAGGTGGCCTTGGATACCATCTGTGATTTATTTCTGGGAAGAATTAAAATACCAGCACCATTTGCTCGCCTGTTTTTACAGTGAGTAAAAAATGTGCGTTTGCTGCTTTGCTGTGGCTGCTATTGCTCCCGAAACCATGAGTGCCCTTCTGACACTCTGACATTGCTTAGGTCAGGCCCTTGGAGCAAGCCTGGAACATCTTCATAGAGATTTCATGTGATATTCTCTGTTAGTGGATATTATGGGCTGGAGGTGGATCATATCCAAGCAGTTGGGGATATCTTTGTGGTGTTCTGATTCGAGCTTTGACAGTGGGCTTAAGAAACACTGCATAGGGATGTGGCTGTCCTGAAGCTGGACAGAATTGTTGAGTGTTTTAATGGTAATTGATGGCTGAAAGGGCTGCCTTTCAGCCCTTTCAGCTCTCTGATTTGAATCAGAGACTTAATGGCCTTTACAAGACGTTGCATGGGACAATGGCCAAATTACTTCAGTGAGTGTAATTTATTTTTGAACCTGTTCTCTATAAAGTGCAAATCCCTGCCTGTTTTGAGGGCTGCTCCAGTGCTGCTCAGTTTTTCTGCTTTTTAGTGACAGAATAACAATCAATGCACAGGCTTTTATTGACTTGGAAACAGAACTGGTATAAGTGCAGCCATGATGCAGAGACAGTGTGTGTGCATTTAGAGCCATAGGAGCTGGGTGTGCCTGCAGGGATGGACAGATGGATGTGTCAGCCCTGGACACTGATGGTTACAGGTGGTGGGGTCCCTTCCTACACCGTGGTGTCTTGTTGTGGGTGCAGGTCCTTTTGTGCTGCCCTTCAAGCACATCATCTTAGAGAAAAGCCCCCATCCTCTCTGAGGGTGACAACTCCATAGCCTTCCTCAGAACTGCATCAAAGCTCTGCCTGCTTATGTATTGGGGACTGATAAAAAAATCTGGATAATGAAAAATGCTCCCCTAATTAAAAATGTTTCCTTATTGGGACAATAAGAAATCTATTTTGACTGTTTTTGAGGATCTATTTTGATTCTCCTGTGGGGTGTGCAGAGAGAAGCTTGTGACTGTATTTTGCACATGTCCAAGTCTACCTTTCACTTTTGGCTAATGGTAACCTCAAATCCAAGGGTTGATTGCTCATTCCCACAGCCACTGCTTTTTTCTTAGCCTGCTGTCCTTGTTTTGATGATAACTGTGCAGTTTGGGGCTGTACAGCTTCCCCTGGCACCTCGGTGATTTCACCCCCATCTACTTTGGTGCGAGTGTGTTGTTATTTTATCCCCTCATGCCAGGTTTGATTGAAGGGCTCACTCAATGGTCTCTTGTTTGCTGTGAGGTCCCTCAAGATTCTGTGGGCTCCGTGGAGGTGCCTGCATTGTTCACACTGTCTGTAAGTCAGGCATGTTGTGAATTATTAGTCCTTTGCTGGGCTTTGGGACTGTTGAGATTTCTGGGATTTTCAGGACTTACATGGATCCTGCATAAATTCTTTATGTGAGAGAATAAGCAGACAACCCTGTTTGATAACCTCATGTTGCCTGGTCACTTCAGGGAACGTGCAAGTTTAGCAGGAGAGATTTTATTTATTTATATTTAGTGGTGATATTGTTCGACTTAAAATCCTGGTTTTTCTCCTCAACTCTAACTCTCAGGCTTCTACCCCTGCCCAACTTTGAAAATTTATAAATTGTAATATTGTTTAATGTGCTACTGGTTAGTTATTTCAATGGCATGCTTTTGGATATTGCAGTAGGTTGGGGGTATTTTTTCTTTAATGGATGTCAAACTCAAAGAATTCATGAGGCTTTTGTCAATGTACAGATTAAATCTATTCAGCTTCTCTATATTTTTTCCCATTCTGTCCTGGAGAAGTTTCTCTCAATGTCAGGGTGCACTGCAATTCAGCCTGGGAGGCTCACCCTGCTGAGAGGGTTTGCTGGTGGCAGGGCACCTGTGGGCTGCTCTGCCTGGCTGATGGGCATGGGGAGAAGCTGATGCCTCAGGTTTTAGCTTTTATGTTTTTCAGATTCTGTGCTGCTTTAGTGTGTAGCTCTGAGCCTCATATTGGGGGATGGTGAGCTCTGTGCACAGAGCAGGGAGACAAAACAACTCCTTCTCTAGCTGGGGACCAAGGACAAATGATCCAAATTCCAGGCCCAAGAGCATAAACAATGTGGACTGAAGAGAGAAAAACAAGGAGGATGGGACTTCATAAGCTGAAGCTGTAATTGGACAATTAAGTCCAATATGCAAATGGACCAGAATTTATCAAAGTGTGAGACCCCATGACCGGTCATCCATTTTTGGTGACCATTTTGGGTTCATCTGGGGTGTAGCCCTGGCTGGGCTCTTGTGCTGCCCAAGGTGGATCTATTGAGGCCTTTTAATAAACACCCACTTTATTCTTTAGCTGTGCCTAGCCTCTGTTCCAGGTCAGCCTTCACAAGGCATCGAAGCCATAAAGCCAGGGCCTCACTTCCTTCCACTGATCCCTGGCTGTGATTCAGCACTTGCTATTTATTCCTCAGCCTCTGGAGATCCCAGGTTAGATCAAGGTCCTGCTGGAGGTGCTGCTGGTCAGACATGACCCCTCACTGACTTCTTGGGCAGGACCTCCCTCCCTCAGGAGCTGAGCTGGCCCATGCAGGACCCCCAGCGCTGCTGAGGGATGCCCTGTGAGCCCCCAGCACCAGGCTGAGATGGCATCATTCCCTATCTCATGCCTGGCATTGTGTCAGGAGCCCCTGGCAGCTGAGTGTGTGGAAATGGGTGTGATGTAATTCCCAGCTCCGGGCTGTGCTGTGTACAGCCGCGAGTCTCGCTGCTCTGTCACGCTTTCACTGAAGAAGATTATGCCTGAGGCTTTCAAAGGAACCTAAAAGCATTAGATCTCTCACTTGCCTGACTTCCAACAGGATTTCCAGGTGCTTTTTTAAATACAAAAAATACCAGCCTGCCACAAACCTTCTGCCAAGCTGAAGGGTGTTGCCTTTGAGGAAATATTGATGCAACTGCTAGAACTCTTCAAAAAAAAACCTGCTGCTGCTTGATATTGCAGGATCACCACTCCTTCCTTGAAAGAAATTTAAATGTTGCAAACTGAAAACCTTCTTGAGGAAGACACAGGATCTGCCATCCACATCTCCACATCATGTAGAGCAGCTCTTGAAACAAGGTGCCACACCGTCATGAGGCCATGACCTGAGTTGTTGCCAGTGCAGAATTGTTCCCAGAAGGATGACTGGTCTCAGAATTACATCAGATCATGTTTTAATTCAACCTGACATAGAACTTTATTGAGAACTTACATAAATACATGAAAATGAGTATGATGTAATATTAAAATTGGAAAATTGGCTTGAAATAGTATGCTGGAGTAAATATAAAATGGGCAGTATTAAAACTTGGCACAGATAGAAACGTTATTCATATAACATTCTTACTTCAGTTGGCAAAACAATGCCAATAATTACAGTATATATTGGAATGGGCAAAATGTGCCTTAAAAGCAAATTGCCATGCTGCCAGCAAGTAATTGGGCCTGGGTAATTAAGGCCTGAGTCCCTGTGCTTAACATGGCTGCAGGGAGCCCCATGGATGCTGAGCTTTGTGGTAGGGCTGGACAGGCACCAGGAGAGCCAAGAGTGGCTGTCAGGGCAGTGTCCTCTTGTATGGAGGAGGAGTGGTGAGAGCTGTGGCCCAGGGCTCTTAAGGCTCTCCTCTCCTCTTGCCACAGAGAGGTAACACAGCCTGTTCTGTCAGGGCAGCACAGGGGGCTGACTTACCACAGCTGCCTCAATGGTGGCATGGTCTCTGTGAGTGCTAAGTTTAAATGCATTATTTAATCAAAAGATGTGTTAACAAAAACCAGGCACACTAGATCTCTCCAACTGAATAATTTATTTTTTTATTATTTTTCACTTATTATTTTAATTTATAGGAGAAATTAATATGCTTGGGCTCCCTTTGAATATTATGCAAGATGATGCAGGCAGTTTTTTGTCTTTCTGCTGCTGCTGCCATGGCATGGCTATTGGGTTAATGATGACCAGAGTTGCTTACAAGTTTTATAATGGTTATAAGAAGTCATGTTGTAAGTCACTGGGAATGTGCTTTCAATAGGCTCATTGTCAACCCTTGGAGAGTGATGTAGGGCTGGGGCATCAGGAAGAGTCAACCTCATGTGTCAGGGCTGTCCCAGCTCTGAGCAGTGTCTCTGGGCTGCTTTCAATAACCTCTTTCATCGTGCAGTGTTTTTGGGGGGCTGCCCAGACCCCTGAAAGATGACATTACAGCTTTTTCCCTGCTGTCCATGGTAGTTTTCCAGGCTAATTGCATGCTAGCCTGGCCCCATCCCCTACTGCTTGCTATCCACACAGCAATGGCTGTACAAAAACCACATAATGCTCTTAAGAGCAAGTGGATAGTTGTCACACTAATGCCTTCCTCCCCCTGAATACCCCTGGCACCAGACCAGGCAGGACTGTGAGCAGGGCTTGCCAGTTGTTTAAGTGGTCTCTCTCGATCTGAATTAAAAGAATTAAAATTCCTGATGGATCATAGGTTGCAGTCATGACAACAAATTTCATCCCTTTCTCTTCTTTCTGTAATTGTCTTGTAATTCAGATATGGAGCCAAACAAAGCCCTTCAAATTTTTTTCAAAAACCCTCATGTATCAGGTAATAGTGGCATTAAATGAAAAAGCAGAATAAATGGTCATCAGTGTTTTGATGACTGTATATGTTTTATACCTGGTTTTGTCTTGGGAAACTGGAAATCTCTTGACTGGGCAAGTCAGTAGGGCTTTTGTTCAGTGATATTAGAGGGAATTTTGCTAACCTAAAAGAAGTGGGGATAATCACTAACAGGAGTTCTTGTGCAGTCTATACCTGTAATAGTTAAAGGGAAGGGTGCTGAAATTTATTCTGACAATTGCAGATACAGCATTGGAGGAATCATTTGAATTATTCATTCTACAACAAGGAAACAACCCACTTGTCTTCTCTTTAGAAATGAAATCTCCATCTGCTTTAAAATATACTTTTATAGGTTGCTTTCCCATAATTTTGCTGTTTCAAGACTTCTATTATAATTATCCTTGAATGTAGATTTTTAAAGAAAATTATTCTGATTTCTAAAGGAAAGGATAAACTGATTTCTTACAGGAACTGCTACTTGTAGAATAAGTTTAATGAAATTCAGCTTTCTTTCATAAATAATGCAGCACTTGCATTTGATTAGGTGAAGCCTAGAGGAATTTCTACCTAATCAGATGCATAGCAAGAAGGATATTGCCTGCAGATTGTTACCATTATCAGTGGTGGTGGCAAGGAAAACACAGCCCTATATATGTCCAGATAGAAAGCTTTGTTTCTTAAGAGAAGTTGCAAAACAAGCTAGATGTGTTCCAACAGTTGATCTCTTGCATCTCAGTGTCTTCACAGTGATGGTTTATAAAATAAAGTCTGGATTCTGAGTGTTGCCATTATTGTGGCACAGAGACTCCAGGTTAATTGGAGACCTTCCTGCCTTGGTATGTGTTTCTAACCCTTCTAAGAAATAAATACATTCTTCATATGAATGAAGAATGGGGAAGAGACAATGTTTGCATTAGAGAACTTAAAACCAAAACAAGTTAAAGCTGAATATCAGGATTCGTTGAGATCAATTCCAGAAGTCTTGATAAGCAGCACAAATCTCCTGATAACTTCAAACAGGAGAAGTACATGTGTCCCCCTCCATTACAACAACAAATCACCTGCAGCAAAAGCAAACAAGTTTGGTGTATCTGCAAGTCTTGTAGAACCATTTTGAAAGTTCTTGAGTAAATGTTGCTTCATTTGGTAGCTTGTGGTCAAGTTTTGTGCTCCTGCATAAATCCTGCCACAAGACTATTCTGCTGTGTTTTTATTCCCAGTGACAGCAATGGATGTGCCTGAACAAAGGGCAGTTTAAATAGGGCTGCCAGTCCTTTATTCAACATCCATATTAATAAATAAAAAAATGAACTTGTGCACATTCTCTAGCCCTGAGGTCAAATGGCATAACTTGACCTGGAAGTATTCAGTAAATGTTTGTATCCTCTGAGAGACAGTGGCCAAGTCCAAGTTGGCTTTTGGGACCAAACCCTGATCTGGGCTCAGGCCTGGACCACTCCTGGGAACTATTTGAGGGTGATGTGAAAGTAGCATAAACAGAAAGAGGGCAGGTTTAGATGGGATTTTAGGAAGAAATTCTTTACTGCAAGAATGTTGAGGCACTGGAGCACATTGTTCATAGAAGCTGTGGATGCCCCATTCCTGAAAGTGTCCAAGGCCTCATTGGATGGGGCTTTGAATAACCTGGTCTGGTAGAAGGACTCCCTGCCCATAGTGGATGGGCATTGGAACAGATGTTCTTTAAGGACCTTCACATCCTAAAACATTCTGTGATTCAATGATTCTGTAACAGCATGGATGGTCATGGGCTCAGACTCTGGCTCTGGTTTCCTCACCAGAGGTAATGCTCTCTTAGGCCTGGTTGTTCTGCTGAACTCAGTTGAGTGGAAGCTTGCTCTACCACTATAACAAAGTAATATTTCAAATAAAATATCTGGAGAGAAATAAAAGAGCTGAACCCTGGCAGCAAAGCCCAACACCACCACCTTATCTCGCTGTGGTCAGAATTTCTGGTAACTTTTGTTCAGACATGTAAAATTGCAGATCTCATAAGTTCTTCAGGTCAGATGCTAAGCAGGTAATTTGTGCTTGCTGAGGTTCTGGGTTTTCACTTACATTTCTTGGAAAGGGCAATGATGTGTAATGAATAAATGTAAAACACAAGAAATAGAGCCCAGGATACATGGGAGACGTGTTTGCATCCTGTGATTTGCTGTTGAGAGGTTTTAGCACTGAGCTCAGAAGTGTATTTATGGAGCTGCTGGTCAGAACTGTGCAATTTAAAGGTGAAATCCATTCCCTTTTTTAATCTTGAGTTTTCATTCCATTCCAAATTGGTGCAAGCAAATCTCCTGGGCCTAAAATGCCACAGGAGCACTAAAGGCCAAGAACAGAATTAATTTCTGAAAGTTTGAGAGAAAAACCATCAGGTTTAGGGCTGTAAAATGTTAACCTGTTTCTGACTTTCCCAAGAATTGTCTGAAATCCTTTTGCCCACTCGTAACTCAAGTGACTTCATGTCAAATACTGGAGCTGTTTTATGTGTGAGTACTGACAGAAGTAGTGCACACTTTTATCATAGCCATCTAGTAAAAAAGGCTGAAAAATTTAACTCCCAGACCTTTTTCTTGGTCCAAAACAACATCAAAATCCCTTGGAGGAAAGGGAAACAAGACTGAGCCCGTGGTCATTTGCCCTAAGATGTTCTTTGTTCAAGATTCAGGTTTTTAAAAAACATGTGGCTGCATCCCTGAACAATTTCTCCTCGAATGTGTGGCTTTGCAGTCCTTATTTGCTAGGTGAAAAAAAGGACTTGAGCTTTTCTCTTACTTAATGGTAGGAAACATCCTGGTTTTGTTAGTGGTGCGTGCCCATTTCTCCCAGAGCTCCCTTGAATGCTTCCAGCTTCACCCCCAAATAAGACCTTGCCAAAATAATTTATGAGCTGTGGAGTGAAAATGTGACTGATACAAATGTTGCAGAAGTGTATAAAATGCTAAATTATTCATGGTACTTAAGCACAGAAAATCCTAGGGCTAAACTGACATAGTGAAAAACTCCAGGCAAAAAACCCACAGTGGAAAGTCTTGAACTAAAAACAATTGCAAACTTTAGTCAGGCTATACTAGAGAGTCTTAATCCCTTCTACCTTTAAATGCCCCTTCTCATGCTATACCCTGTGCTTTCATGGCCAACTACTTTTAATGTCATTTTCCACATCACTTTCCCATGATCAGGGACTTAAGGCAAAGAACTGTCAGATGCCTTGGTCTCAGAGCCTCAGACCTTCTCACACAGCTGATCTCCAGGGACCTCTGTGGGCATCTGTCAAAAATTTATTTCCTTATCATAATGACTCTCAGTTTTCACCTACCTATCACACAAAGGGTCCTGGGTGCTTTCATCAAGCCCTGGATCACTTCCACCTCCGGAGTTTTCTGGCAAAAGACCTACAAACTAAAATATTAATGTAGGAGCAGAACTTTGAGAATTTAAACTGCTGCATGGACCATGACCTGCTGCCTAATTGGTGGAGAATTTTAACAGAGATGCATTGGGCTCAGTGATGTCATGAAACAGGCAAATGTGAAGATCAACAGGTCAGATAAAAGGAGAACTGTATGAACCAAATGCTACAAGAAGTTTAGAGAATTCATACTCTTAAGCAGTCTGGTTCCAGATTATTTCACCATTTTGCTTAGTCCTGAAAGCATTGCTCAACAGCTGATTTCAGATTGCCTTTTGCACTTTTTAATCAGTTTTATTGTGAAAAAAATTCAAAAACCCAACAAATAATTTTAAACTGTGTTGTGTTGGATTCTGTGTATATCAAAACCTATTTCCAATGGAAACATTTTTTTGACAAGGCAGTTCTTGCTTGTTGCAAAAGCATTTTGAATAAAAACATTCAGGCTGCTTCAGTCACTATGCCTTCTGCTTGAAGGGTATGATAGGTTTTGAATTTGTTCAATTTCAAACATTTGTTTCCAAATGTTCCATTTTGCCCTGGAGATATATAGGAACCATAAGAAATCTGATGAGGAATTGAAAAGGGTCCTCAGGATCCCATCTGACCTGCAGCAAATTAAGGGAAAACAGGGTTTTTTGGCTGACATTCTTCCCTTTACTGAGTGCCAAACAGCGTTGGTGGCAGAGTCAGCCACATCAGATTTATTTGTCAGTGAATGGGCATCTGTAACTTGCTGTTCCATTTTTGGCAGGCTGTACCCTCGTCACGCAAGTGCTCTCAACAACCTGGGGACGTTGACCAAAGACGTGGTGGAGGCCAAGGACTACTACAGACGGGCCCTTCAGCTCAACCCGCAGCACAACCGAGCTCTCTTCAACCTTGGCAACCTGCTCAAGTAAGTTGAGTGCAGGTGGGGCACCAACACCTGTACACATTGCCCCTGCACACATCACCAAAGTAGTTTTTTTCTGCCAGCTGGTGAAGAAACGGTGTCATTTCTTAGTGCCATCCAAAAGTGCTGGCACAACGCTGTGATTTATTGTGGATATCTCTCTGCGTTGTGCCACATCACTCCAGGTGCTGTTCACGAGTGTGTTCCGGTTGTAGGAAATTCATTGGTTACAGGCATCAGAAATGAGTTGCATAAACCCAGCTAGGCACCTGAGATCCCCATCCTGGTGGAGATGTGTGAACATTTCCAGGAGAAGAAGTCGTATTATTCAAAGTTAGGCATCAGATGCCGAACTAATAAATAACACATATCCAAAAAAATCCCTCTCTTCAAGTTCCCACTTCTCCTCATTAGCTGTATATGTATAGTTTAGACATAAACACCTTGTGCTGAGATGCTCAGAGCAGCAGAGTTCATTCCCTTGCAGAGCAGGTAGGTCTGGATTTGGGGGGAAGGCTGGTTTACATCCCTGGACAGTTAAAAACAAGTTGATGAGCTCATTACTTCACTTGTTGTTGTTTAGAGTGTCACCCTGTAGCAAGGAGAATAGCAGACAATCATAATCATGCAAATTAATTTGACTAACCACATCTAAAGACTAAACTTAGATCTGTACAAGAAGCCAGTATGATAAGATCTGCAAAGGGTTCAATTCAAAAAAGTAAAACATCTCTGTTTAGCACCAGCAAAAAGGTCCTTGGTTTTGTGAGGATATTGTGGTGTATTTGCTGACAGAACTGCATAAACTACAGCAGTAAAAGTACATTTTTTCTGATATGAACTGCCCTTATTTTGCTGATAATAGGTCTTGGTAAATCTTTTAGAGCAGACAGTGCTGGTTAAACTGTTACAGGCTTAGTGTGTGGCTGGTTTTAAAGTGGCACTGTGTCATTAAAACTTGGTCTTTCTGATCCTGAAATGTAACTCTGAGTGTGGATTTGTATGAAGGATGTTAAGTGGGCTGCTGAACTCCCTGGTCTGTTCAGAAGCAGAGAAATTATCAGAGTAATATTACAAGTAAATCTGTTGGTTTGAGGTTAGAATATGGGAAATGAGTAATCTTAAATAGAAAGTAGGTAAGTGCTTTACTGGAAATACAAGGAAGGAAAGTGGTACAGTCTTGTTGCAAAGAAAAGAAAGGTCTTTGTATTATTCATCAAATTTGGTTGATTGAAATTAATTTTAGGTGGCAATGGTGTTTAAAAATACATATTGTCTTTTAAATCCATCGTGTGTGCCTTAGTTATTATTCTCTGTTACATTTTGGGTTTTTTAAAAAATATAAAATATTAATACAAAGGATCTAAGCCAGAAGAAGCACTGGGACATTTTATGTCAATTATGCTTAAATGTGGTCTGTCAAAGGGCTCTTATGACCCAGCAGATGGATAAAA
>NW_005054326.1:5682181-5682346 GCF_000277835.1 Geospiza fortis | reverse complement strand
AAATGTCTCAGAAATGCTGCTTGTTTTCTGTGCAATATGTCATGTTTTTCACATTGTGATGCCTAAGATATTGTGTGTCCTGTTGGATTGTATGTGCTCTGCATCCTTCTGTGGTGCCACATTTTGCAGTATGTTAAATGTCTGTGATGCTTGTGCTAAGCTTGT
>NW_005054326.1:5647861-5682129 GCF_000277835.1 Geospiza fortis | reverse complement strand
CCATTTTCTAAACTTCCTTCAGGCTTCCAAAACAATGTAGTGCATCTGCGCACAGCAGTAGTGTTCATTGTATTGGAGGCTGAGTGCCTTCATCTCCCTGCTCAGTTTTAAAAAACCTGTTAAAAAATAGGTGGAGTTCACAGTGCAGGAATTAGCACATATGTAATCAGGTGCTGCGTGGGCAGATCCTATATGAATGTCTTCCCTAAAACAGGATCCCAAACCCTTTGGCCAGCACCTTTCCTAGATCATCCAGCAGCTTAGCAAAGAACATCAGCCATGCTGGAGCATGAGGTACCTTGTGAGATGACCAGACAGGTACAAGGCAGAGATTTCACATTTCCCCTTCCTACAATGATGTCTTTATTTATATTTTCTGCCTGTGTCTACAATTATCCTTTAATATTTATAAAAATGTGCATATACATGGCAGCCAGTATTCTGCAGACACTAAATGCTAGTACAATATGAGTAATAAATGAAATAAAATGGAAATCTGCAGAATATTACAGACAGATATTACTTTCTGGCTGTGTTATGAGACATTATGAAGAGTGTTTTGATTTTTAAAAATATGTCAGAGAGAAGATAAATGGTCAAGCAATAAAAGCATTTTCTGTCCTCTTTACAAAGGCTTCAGAGCATGGGGCAGATCAGGAGGGGACAGATGTGCAACACTTAAGGCATGTCCAGTAACAGCACAGCTTGTACTGGGACATGGAATGGAATTGTCTGGCATGGGGAACCCCCAGTTGAATTCTGCTGAGTTCCTTGTACCCATCCCTGCTCACAATCTGCAAATCTGATGGCAGATCCTAGATTTCATCTCCTCTGGAGTGCTGAGAGAAGGGAACTCCAGGATTTTGGAAGGATGGGTTTGTCATTGCCATGTGGGAATCTGCCCTTCATTATTCCATGCAAATAAGCTATTTAAGCATCCATTGCTTGTGATTTAAACTTGAGTAAAAACTGTTTTGAGGACACAGGGTGGAATTTATAAGTTATTTTCTGTGGAAGCCGTAGATGAAAAATGATGTTTCCATTTTCTGTTTGCACATAAAGAAGACAGCTATGTGCCAGAAGATGAATGTTCTCAGGAAGTATTGCAGGGTAATGGCTGAATAAACCTCTGGTTTTGTTTACATATCCTAAAATAAAGTTGTATGTCATAATTTTTGTGCCTAATATAAATATTGGAGAGCAGATAATTAAACAATGCTGGCAGATTTCTTACTTAAAATAGACCTAGAAGATGGTCTACCTAAAAGTAAGAAATCTCTCTGCTTTCATGGCCTGTGTGATCAGTGACATAGAGCAGCCTGATGCTGCTTTCTTGTGCTTTGAGTATTTGACCCCTCTGTATAAATTCAGGTTCATTGAGATACAGATAAATATTGTTCAGAATACCTCATGAATTTATAGGCTGTGGGTATTTCTCTAAAGAGACAAGAAATAATATATTATGAACATGTGAAATAAATATCAATCTCAGCTTTCTGTTGCAGGAATAATGGACAAGACCTTCTTACTTGTGGTAGTGTATCAATCCTAAAGCACTGCAATATCCAGTACCCTGCTCCTTATGCAGAAAGGCCTCACATGCTTTGAGAGTGTTATGGCTTCATTTTCAAGGGGAAAATGAAATGCCTAGAAACAATCTCCACTAAATCTTGAGTTTACTCAAAGGACTGATTTTCTTCTGGATGTGGAGAGACACACAACGTGTCCTGAGTGATTGTTGTTGTGATTTAATCCCAGTTGAGCAAAGCCATTTATTCAGAAGAGGAAGGGCTGTCTGCCCTCTCTGATACAGGCTTCTCGATGTGAGTGTGCTGACACAGCCTTGTGGAACTGTCTGGAACAGATAGATAGATGTTTTTCTATCTGAAAAACATCAGATAGGAATTACATGTATTGAGATTTAAGACCTTTTAGCTAGTGAAATGTTCCTTCCTTCAGAAGCAAACTGAGTGGTGACGTTCAGTGATACTGAATGGTCTCTGCAGGATACTCTGTGTCTCATGAAGTGCTGCAGTTATCACAATGCACATTGGAGACTCTGGTTAAAAACCCCCACAAACTCTGGCACTCTAATTTTTGCAGTAGATTGAAAAAATAACTTAGGTTGTTATTATAACCTAGGGCCTCTAGAGATCATTTGGACATCAAGCTAGCTGCTCAGAGCAAGTCTGATTGGATCAGATTGTTCAGAGCTGTGTCCAGCTGAATCTTGGATCCCTCCAAGGACAGAGATGCCACAATCTCTCTGTGTGACCTGTGTTCAGTCTTTGACACCCTTGTGGTGAAAAATACTTTTCCTGATATCTAATCAGGATGTCCCGTGTTTCTACTCTGGCATCTGTTGCTCTGTCATTGTGCACCTCTGCAAGGATTTGGCTCTGGCTTTGCTGTATCCTTGTAAAAATTTGTTCAGAACAGTTGTGGAGCCTTTGTTGATTTCTGTGTTTCTGGCTTTAGTACAGTCTTAATAACTTCACAAAATAAAAGATGAAAGTTACCAAGTCCTTTCAAGCACTAATTCCTAGGTTGCTCTCTGTTGCACATGAAATTTGCTCCAGTGCTAGCAGCCCTGTGCATTGCCAGGCTTTGGCAGGGTGGTTTAACCTGGTGCTTCTCCAACTTGCAAAAATATGGGAGAGATGCTCTCAGTGGAAAGAGCTGTTCCTTGTTTTCAGCTTGAGCATGCTGTTTGTAGAGGCAAGGCTGTGATCTCAGGTGGGAGAGGGAGTCAAGAGAGGGCATTATAAAAGAGGGTAATTTGGGTAAAAAGTTGGAATAAGTGGTCACAGATTGCTCCTGTCAGTTTTATTTGTTCTTCTCTCTATCACAGTGGAGATGTACATTACCTAACTATTCCTGCTCCAGATCCCCAGTTTATGGTAAATTAGTGCATTGGACTGCTCTTTCAATGCTTTGTGCTCTCCCAAATTGCAGGAGATTTTTATATCAGATGGCCTTGATCCTGCAAAGTGTTGGCCTTGAGCCAGGAAAGCACTTCAACCAGTAATTAATTTTCAACTTGCATGCATAAAAGTTAAGTACACATTTAAGTGCTTGGCCAGAGCACTTGGTATCTTGCAGGCCTAAGCCCTCTGAGAAACTACTGGATCTGCTTTTTTTAATGTGATTCAGTCTGTCACATAAAAAGATGCCATAATCTTTCCCTCTTTACCCCCGCTTTCAGGAGACAAACATTGTTCTTGGATCAAATGGAGAAAAAAAATGGAATAAAAGAGTAATTAAGAGGGCTGCCCCATGTTCAGAGTGAATGCTTGTGGCTAATGGGAACTTTTACTGCTGTTGAGTGGATCACTTAATCCTTTTATTTCTGTAGCGGGCATTTCCTACATTTTCTGCCAAACATCAATACCTTTATTAAGCAGTCATCTGGTTTTGATTTATAAAAATGTGTCATGAAACTCCTGCCAAGGGATCCCAAAGTTTTATAAATTGACAAGCTAGCTAGACTTTAATTAGTGTAGGAGAAAAGTGGTTCTTTATTTGTTTTTGCTTCATTCGTGTAATTTATGTGGAACAGCACTGGAAGAAGAAAAAGGCTAGCACAACTGGTTTTACTTAGCTTAATGCACAGGCAAAATATTCTTGCAGTTACACAACTAGAAAGGGGAAAAATCTGCAAAGCCACATGTATTATCAGCTGAAATTTGCACCTTATAAACAAGATCTGGTTACTTGACCATGCCACTCAGATGAAATCTAAGGCCAAAGCAGC
This sequence comes from Geospiza fortis, assembly GCF_000277835.1. Taxonomy (NCBI): domain Eukaryota; kingdom Metazoa; phylum Chordata; class Aves; order Passeriformes; family Thraupidae; genus Geospiza; species Geospiza fortis. Next base: position 5,678,375 of record NW_005054326.1, on the reverse strand, counting down.
AAGGTGTTCACATATTTTCTGTTTCCCCAGAGCCCTTTGTTTCTTTTTCTAAGCCCTCCTATTCATATTCTTTGTACGCCCAGCACAAGAAAAATGTTGTTTCAGCCCAGCTAAACATCCTTAGATGTTTGTTCAGGAAACCTTCTCATTTTTCAAAGGAGAGAAATGGTAGCTCAAATAAATAAACATCCCAAGATTTTTGTTAGGGAAACATTTTCCATTTTCCATAGCAATAAATGCAAAGCAATGCTAGGAAAAAAACATCAGCACAGCCATCTTTCAGCTGTCTCTGTTCATAATCCTTAGGATCTGAAGGACAGAACTCCTCCAGCCTAATCATCGACTTGCTAAGGAATTATTTAGAGATCCCAGGCAGATTTAACTTGGAGATATTTTAATTTCAAAATAATGGAGTTGCAAGTGGATCTGTAAGAGCACTTGTCTAGGAACTGCAGAGACTCCTCAAGGTTTTAGTAAAAGAAATGAAGGATTTCAGGGCCTCCAGCCTACTGAAGTGAGAGGGAATGTCCTGTTCCCAGATCACAGTGCCTCTATCCTCTCGGTGCCCTCCCTCCAGATACTTAACTGTATTGATTGATTAAAGCCTCTGTCCTGGGGAAATGCTGGGTGCTCACATTGTGGAGAGGAGGCGTGAATGAATCATTTAGGCTTTGTTGAAAAGGGCAAGCCGGGCACTTCCACTCTCTTTAAAGTAGTTAATCAGTGGGATAACCTAAACAAGTGCTTACAGGAATATTCCTTTCTGGTTTTTTCCTCTCCTTCCTGCAGGTCCCAAGGGAAGAAGGAGGAAGCTGTAATCTTGCTGCGGGACTCCATTAAGTACGGCCCAGAGTTTGCAGATGCTTACTCAAGCCTGGCCTCGCTGTTGGCTGAGCAGGTAACAGGGATGGCTCGGGTCCTCTGCCTTGGTGTGCATGCACTGCTGCCACAGCCCCAGCCCCTCCTGCACCTCCCACCTTGCCTCACTCAGCCGCGGTGGCAGGCGTGGGTCCACGCTGTCTGCACAGAGCTCTCAGGCTGCTCTACAGATGGCTTTTCCAGGATGGGAGGCAGCTCATCCACAGTGAGTAATTACACCCACGTGGGGTGGCTCTGAATTAAATCACTGCTGAAGTTGTGAGTAAATCCCCTCCCTGCCTCTGTGGAGAAGTCTTAATCCATGGCACCTTGGATGTTGTGACAGCAGGAGAGGCGAGCTTCCCCTCACACACACACGCCTACACAGATAGCCTGGAGATTGCATAATAAATCATTCCAGAGCGGGAGCTTGCCAGGCACCAGGTGGCCTCTGCAGCCCAGATTCTGCCCCTTGCACACACACACACAGGGCACAGCCCCTGATTACTGTGGTAGGTGCTCATGAGCAGGGAGGTGGGAAGGCTCCCTGGCTTTATGTTGCTCTTAATGAGTGGCTGTTCAATATTTTATTTAACCTCGTGGTTCAGGTGCCTCCAGGCCTTATTTGCTGTGCATGGCCCAGGCTGTGCTCTGCAGGCAGGATTACTCACTTCCTCTCAGGCCTGTTCCCCACGCTCATTACTCAGGCTCTCCCTACTCGCTGGAGTTAGATAATTTATTTCTACAACATCCCTGTGAGGTGAAATACTGTCCCCACAGAGGAAAAGAGAACTTGAGGCACAAAATCCTTGAGTTCAGAAGGAGTCATGGAGGCTTCACATACATGGAGGCCTGCCCACACTGGGACCACTGAGCTCTCCTTCCCTCCACACCTGCAGCAGCAGGTGAGGGATGCTGCACTTTGTGCTGTGGTCCCACTCTGGGGCTCTGGGGGTAGATGACAAGGTCCCTACAACTTCACAGCTCCAGCACACCTCTGCAAACCTTTTGAAAACTGAATTTTTTTCCTCCTTCAGTTTTCAGATCTAATTGTTCCATAGCATGGGGTGCTGAAGCTTTCTTAAGATATAAATACAGACGAAGCAAAATGGTATCTTTTGCTGTTCTCCATTATTCTGCTTAGTGAAGTCTTCTCTGTGTAAGGGAAGGGGATGAATTTCAGCAAAGCTATAGGCAGAGTTCTTGTCTAATCTTCTTCAAGGATGCAGGCACTCTGCAAAACTCACCTATGGTGTGTGTGAATTACTGAAAGATGAATTGATTTTTGAGGAGCTCTGTAATGGCATCCTTTTTTTTTCCTTTTATTTTTATTTATTTTATTTTCCCTTTTAAGAGAATTTCAAATATCTCCCTTTTATTTTTTCCCCCTTTTATTTTTATTTTATTTTCCCTTTTAAGAGAATTTCAAATATTATCAATATTATCTGCAGGGATCTCGAAATATAGTGTATGGATTTAAAGACAAGCCTTGTTGAATGGTAGCCCTGCTTTGCATAAGCCCATCAATGGGCTCCTGCAAATATAGGAAATGAGTCCTCTGCGCTATTACCTGGTTTTAATATTAATTGAAATTATTAATTACAACGATCGATTGCGAGGTCAGCAGGGCAATAAAACTATTATAGAGTCCTGAGACCTTCTGCCCAAAGCAAATGCCATTAATAAGTCCAGCAATAATTCATCTCTCTTACATATGGATTGTTCATCCTCTTGTGACTTGAGTAAGTGGTAGGCAAAAAAGATAGTTGGTACAATTTTCTCAGAAAACAGCGATTTTTCTGCAGACTTTTAACACTTTCTCACGTTCAGCCACAGCAGATGCCTGCTTGATTGTGCACCTCCTGCCTCACACATCCATCCTACTGACACAGGAGGGTCTGTCCTACAGTTAGCCTGTGCCTGGGAGCTGCAGCATCACACCCTCCAGGGGTACAGGCAGAACTTCTGGCATCTTCAGCCCAAAGGATGATGACAGGAGCTTATTTTCTCGGTGTTGGGTTTTCCTCTTTGTCTGAGCAATAAAAACTTAGCTCAAAAGGGCTAAAAGTTCCAAGGAGTATTTTTGTGTCTCCTTGTGGCCCAGAGCCTGTGTGACAGCTGTAGGGGTATCTGTGAGGCCAGGCATTACAGGGTGGCATCACAGTGGAGCTTTGGGGAAGGCACCATTGGATCCCTTGTTGTGGTGTTGGGTCCCCAGGACGAGGTGAGAGGTGAGAATTTGACTCCATGTTTCTCAGAAGGCTGATTTATTATTTTTTGATATTATATGATATTCTATATTTGATATTCTATTCTATTCTATTCTATTCTATTCTATTCTATTCTAAAAGTATACTAAAGAAAGAGAAAGGAGACATCAGAAGACTAGACAAGAATGTTAATCAAAACCCATGACAGACCAGAGTCCTGACACAACTGGACTGGGACTGGTCATTAAGTTAAAACAATTCACATGCTGGCTAAACAATTCTCCAAATCACATTCCAAAGCAGCAAAACAGGTAGAGGCTGAAGCTTCTCATCTTGCCAGGAGAAGAAATCCTGGAGATTTTTCAGAAAATATCATGGTGACAGTCCATCTTGCTGGGATGTGATAGAAAGAGGGTTAAATAATAATGTTAAATACCATGTTAAAGTTGCATGAGATGCCCATGACAACTTCTGATTCTCCAGCTTTGCTCCAAGGCTAAAAGGGACACAGAGAAATAGAACTAGGACTGTCTTGGGGGGTGCACAGCCATGCACAGCATGTTCCCCCCATATTAATGGGGATGAATCTGAAATAGGCCCTATGGTTCCTTACCTTCTCTGCCTGTAAAAAGTGCTGCTAAGAGGAAGGGTTCAGATGCCAGGGAATTAACCTGTAACTTGATGTAATTGCCCTTTTCTCTCCTTGATAGCTGATTCTGAAGCCAGAGCTGACAAAAAACCACTGCTGTATTGTATGGAACAGCTTGGCTTGTTTGTGCCTTTTATAAATGCATGCCCTTCTGGCTGCTCTTTCTGCTTGGAACTGTAACTCAGTTGCAATGTATTGCAGTTTTCCTGATTTCTGTGTGGTGCTGGTAACAGAAATCAAACATTTTTGCTGCCTGTTTTCACAACATTCTAACACTGGTTCCCCACAGTTTCCTGTTTTCCCAGCTTCAGTTTCATCCATCATTTTGTGCTACTTGGTGGCTCTTCTCAGACCCTAGCTTCACCTGATTTTGTGTGTGTTTCTTAGAAAAGGAAACTTTATAACCCACTTAGCTGCAGAGGAGAGCCTACTCAGGCATAACCAAACTGAAAAACTGAGCCTTATAAAAAACAGACCTAAAACCCTGGAGTTCAACTGAAAGATTCTCATACGCATAATTTTTTTAATATCATAAAAATCTCATACATTTTTTATGCCAGTCTTCTGAGTTTTGTGAGGTTGATGAATGTTTCATGAAGGTCTGGGAGAGGCATTATTAAGTGTTAATGAGAATCTAGCCTTGATGAACTTGGAGCTCTGTTTCTGCTGAGGAGAGGAGAGGCTGTGAGGAGGGAAAGCTCTGGCAGGAATAGCAGGTTCCACCCTTGCCACTTTCTGACTGTGCTTAGTGCAAACACTTTGTTAGACTGGGCAATGAGCCTGAGGCATGCAGGGTCAGGATGTTAGGTGCCAAAAAAGCAATGCAACCACCATAAAAGTGCTAGAATGCTCAATGTTGGTGAATGTTTTGACATGGAACACTCTAATCTAGTTTAACACAGCCCTTCCTTGCTTAAAAAATTTGGTTTATGATCAGTAAATAAAATAAGCTGACATACGTGCATACAAAGCTGCATTCATTGGCTGAAAATTAAAAGCAGAGGGAAAGAAAGTAAGACATAAATCTTAGAAAATATGCACAAAAAATTGCTCTTCAATTTAGTCAATTCTGATGATCACTACACTTTTCCTGACTCTGCAGGATAATGTTGTCAAATTCACATCAATTTATCCAAAACTTCCAAAGTTAAGCACTTTTTAAAAACGTATTTCTGTGCTTTATTGCACACTTATCTTTTTTGCTGTCTGACCTTTATCATGTAAATGTGAAGGGACTTAACTGTGGCAGGCTGTGTGTTTCTCTGATCAAGTCATCCTCTTTCACTGCAATTTATTCCAGCTCTCCACTTCTGAGATAGGAGGTGAGAAAAGAGTCCTCACATTAAGCAGCTGTGGAGCAAAAGCTGCTGTCAGGTACAGGTTTTAAACCCAGGGAAAGCCCAGGAGGCTCAGCCATTTGCAGGCTTTGAGGACAGTCCATAGCTGGGAGTGGACCAACCTCTTATTTCAGTGTGGATTCAGCATGGGAGCTGCAGGCTCTGCTCAGTGAAGAGCCACTTGGCTGATTTTGCTTTCTTGGGAGGTTTGGAGTTTGTTGCTGTAGGGCTGTGCTGCTCAGTGGAAGGGGAAGAATTGAGAGGAGCATCCTTGGTGCTGGAGGCTCTCCTGACACCCCTCTGCACTGTGCTTGTCTCTTCTGTTCACAGCCTCCCTCCACAAGCACAGCCAACAGCCAGGCTCTGTGAGAGCAGGGGGAAAGAAGGCACCCATGCTGGTGAGCATGCAGGCAGTGGGCACACATAGTCTGACTGTGGAGGGAAGTGGAAACCTTTTTTAGTTGCTCTTTGATCCACCAGAGAAACCTGATTGTTGTTTCAGAACCAGGCTGCCCATAGCTCAGGCTAGTAGGATGCTGTCTGTAGGCAGGGTGTTTCCAAACAAAAAGATCTATATTTTCTAGAAATGTTCAGAGCCTGCAAACCTCCCTGAAAATCTATGCAAAAGGTTAGAACTCAGTGCATCTGGGGAATCAGCATGATGGCATGTCCCATCAGTCCCAGTGAACTCCACCTCACACACTGACAACGCCTGGTTTTAATTTGATTTGTCAGATTTCCCTGCTCTTTCACCACCCTCTGTCTTTCTCCACCTTCCTTTATCCCCTTACACTCACTCCCTAGCCATCACACACAGCAAGCTTTCATTCCTTGTATTTTCCTCACTGCTTAAGGAAAGAACAGCAGAGCTCCAGAGGGGAGAAGTTAGCCAGTGAGATGCTCATTAAACAAATAAATTAGAACATATCCTCTCCCAGATGACAGATATTTCTCAACAGAACCAACTCAATCCCTGTTGCTGTGTTTTTCCTGGCTGGGCATGCACCCAGCTGGGGACTCACTGGCATTGCACAGGCACCACTTTTTGCAGGTGTTTCATGAGTAGCAGAGGCATGGGGGAAAGCTGTCTGAACTCATCTGGGATATCAGGTGGCAGCTATAGCACATCCATGCCCTGGGGTAAAATTTTAGCCTCTTGGAAGGTGGGGTGTGTTGGGGAAGATGAAGCTTCCCCTGCAGGGAGGGAGCTGTCCCAGAATGCAGGGATGCAGCAAATGGTGCTGACAAACTTTCTGCCATGGCTAAGAAACCTCCTTCTCTTTCAGGAACGGCTCAAGGAGGCTGAGGAGGTCTATAAGGCTGGCATAGAGAATTGTCCAGAGAGCTCTGATCTGCACAACAACTACGGTGTGTTCCTGGTTGATACCGGTAAGTGAGAGGGAGCACGGGATTTTTCCCTCTCTGTCTGCTTTGCTTTGATTTGTTTTATTCAGCAGTACACATCTAAAGGGTGTCAAAAGCTTCCAAGGCAATAGATGTGCCTCCATGGTAGCTTGGAAATAAATATCCCTGTGCTGCTGAGAGGGCACAGCACTCTGGAATTCATAATCAGTGCAGGCACTGTGCAGCAGGAGCATTCATTCAGCCCCCCTGCTCCCTTCAGTGTTTGTCACCATCTTCACACAGGCAGTTGGCCTCTTCAGTGTGAGCTGGGCAGCACCCTGACAGTACTGCCTCTTTTCCAGCAAGGCATGGCCACATCAAATCAAATCACAGGCACACAAATGGATCTTTATGGTCTCGGGAGCATGTGCAGCCCTACTTGGTGACAAAGCAGCTCTTTGACTGTAAGGCTTGAGTGCCACCACTATAGAAAGGAACACGGCTTTTAAACCACAATCATCTGTGAAAACAAAACCTTATACACTGTGGGGTGAATTGATTTTTGAGGAGCTCTGTAATGGCATCCTTTTTTCCCGGGCTCCTGGTTCCCATCCAGCTTCCTTGGCACTTTCTGGCATTCACATAACAGCAACAGAAATGTCACTTTAATTGCCACCTTTTATTGACAGCTTTATAAGCAAAGCTAAGTTTGACAAATGACTAGTGGAAAAGGACTGTTGTCTCACTGTGGTCCCTCCAGAACAGAGCCAAGACTCAGTGGTGAAACAATGTAGGCTTGAAGTGTGTGGTTGCCACCCCTTCTTTCCCCATCACACGTGCCCAGTTCCAGTGGTGCTTGAGAAGATGGGACCATGGTGTCTGTCAGTCTGCAACTGGCTGTTCTGCCCCTGAGCTGACACTTGGCCATCACCCCTCTGTAGTACCAGTGTGAAACAAGTACAAAACCAGAATCAATATTCATAATCAAAAGAGGCATTGTGGCATTAGCAAGAGAGGTTCAGGTTCTGAATTTGGGCCCTGGCAAAATTCAAGCTTGCAGATAATAAAAATTCCTGAGTAATTTCCTCTCATGTTGTACCCATCTCTGCTTGCCAACCCAGATAAACTGTCCTATTCCTGCCAAAATTTGTGGTTCAAATGCAGTGCAGAGCACTTTCTGCTTTTTTGCACTTTTGTACTCTGCCAAAGTCGAAACTATCATTTCCTGGTTTACTCCTACACTTCCCTACAGACAAACAACTGGAAAAAATCCCACTGACTCCTGCTCCTTGGGGCCTGATGTGTCAGTAACCCTGCTAGAGGCACGACAAGGCGTGAAGGCAGTGGCTGCTGCTGAGCCTGTCAGCGGCTGCGCTCCACGCTGGCGGCACGGGGAGGTGCTGGGGAGCACCACGCCAATTAACACAGGGTTCTGTGCAGCCAGTGCCAGCTCTGGGGAGCCACAGCTCCAGACAGCTCTGCAGTGGTCACAGACACTGAGAGTGTCTCCCTTAATGATGCACATTACTCCTGTGTGCTGAGCAGGGCAGGCGCTGCCTGGCTGAGGGGCTGCAGTGCATGCCCAGCTGCTTCCCAGGATGTTTTGTAGGCATAATTTTCAAAAACATCTGCCTGCTCAGTGGTGGGGAAAGATAGAGGCTGCTGCTGGATGTTTTGAAAAAGTGGTACTTTGAACAACATGTCCTCAGCCTTGGGTGAGTCTTCAACACTTCTAAACCTCTGCACAGATGTTCCTCCTCACTCCTATAAAGGGGATGCTGAGATGTGCCCGTGTATATTTTAAGTTGCATAGATGGTCTCAAAAAAACCAAACTGCATTTGTGAAGATATGAAAAAAAAATTCCTACAGCAGCATGTTCAGTGCCCCAACATGCACTGGCTGTTTTTGAGATCTGTTTTCCAGCTTGAAATGGAATTAAATACATTGTGAAGTGAATCAGTTAAAAAAAATGCCAACACTGAAAAGCTTTGTTGGTGGACAAAGCTCTTTTAGTATTGGTTTTCATCAGGAGATTATCCAGTCTGGAGTTTGCAAGCCAATTAAATGACCCTGGGATTAAAAATGCAACATTTGCATTGCTGTAATGCTGGAACTTTATACTTCTACCATTATTTAGCTAAATAATAATACATTATTAAAAGTAGAACTTTATGCATTGGGGTAGTGATCTTGCACCTCTCTTTTTGCTTGTGTTTTGTTGTGGTGTTGGTGATGTCATGGGCTGCAGGACCTTGCACATTTTCACACAGCGAAGCAGTGCCACCCAATGGCTCCTGTGCAGCACAGAGATGGTGCCTACGTGCTCCAAAACAACCACCTGGACACCTCTGCTCTGGGATTTATTGCCCAGAGTGGGAATTAGCTGGTCCCTGGCAGCTCCTCCCAGTCCTGTTGAGCAGTACACAGAGACTGAGCTGGAGCTCAGAGCAGCAGCACAGCGGAGGTGGAGGGAACATTCTCTGTTTGGAGAGAGCTGAAACTATTTGCAGTTCTGGTGCTGTTGTGGGGAATACTGGGGGGGGGTTTCTTCATTCCTCATTGCCCATTTCTCCAGTGGGCCAGAGTGAAAAGGATGCTCCACCAGGAGATGGCACGTGTGCCCCAGCCCCTTCCCTGAGGTGGGCTCTGTCCTTAGCACAGGGGTTGTGTCCCCACTGCTGCATGATCAAAGGGTGCTTTCAGTCAGGAATCATCTTGTTGTGACTGGATCCTTAACTTGCAAAAAACCCACCCCATAGAAAATCTTTTTCTCAGGATTGTCTCTGAATATTGGGGACTAAATCTTAGTTTGGACAGCAGTTTCTCTTATGCTTAGATTCAAAATGCCGAGGGAAGATTTCTTTCTCAAAATGTTTCCATGCTGTCTTGGTTTAGGGCAAATTTGGGAGGAAACCTCCAAAGGGGTTCCTCTAGAAAGCAGATTGAAAGGGCCCCTCCCCCAACTGGTCTGGGAAAATATTTCCTTGGAGAAAAGTGGAAAAAACCTGTTTATTTAGCAGGCAAAGCATTCACCAGCACAAAAAATGAATAATATTAAACAATAAAACTTCTTGCCACTCCAAAAGAGATGACAAACTCGTCCCCTTGGTGGGCTGTAGCTCAGCTCACTCAGTCTCTGCTCAGTCCCTCCAGTGCTGGAAATGCCACGGTCCAGGCCCAGCCTGGTGGCCACAGCTGGAGCTGCCAGTGCTCTGCTGGGTGTTCTGTCCAGAGCAGGGTTAAACAGGTCCAAGAAAAAGAAAAACCACAGTCCAGGGAACTTCTCTGCCTCAGCAAGCAGAGGCAGAGGAAAAAAAAAAAACTAACTAAAAAGCAAAGGAGAGCTCTTCCCGCTCTCTGCAGACAATGCAGTCTGCGAGAGGGATGTGGGCGAGCAAGGGCAGTTCCTGATAACAAACTCCACATTTCTACTCTCCCCCTTTGCTCTTGGAAGGTCCTAAAGATACAAAACTTATTTCTGTGCTAAACAGACAAGTGGGGATAATACAAGCATGATAAAGTCACACCAGGACATATGCATAGAGCAACAGAAGAAAGAAAGCCAGAGCGTTACCATGTGCTGAATTTGAGACAGGTTTTTTCTGCTGCACAGGGTTTTTTCTGGTTTAATGGCTGTTTTCCTCTCCAGGGTCTCCCGAGAGAGCCATGTCCCACTACAGGCAGGCCATCCTCCTGAGCCCTGCTCACCATGTGGCCATGGTGAACCTGGGCAGGCTGCACCGCTCCCTGGGGCAGAACAAAGAGGCTGAAGTGTGGTACAAGAGGTGAGGATTTGGGCTGGGAGACAGAGGGTTTCCTCCTGCCCCTGTATGGCTTGTCTCTGCTAAAGGGTTTGTGTTATGCAGGTCTATCTGTGTATGCGTGGGGTTTCCTCCCTTCATTCTCCATCTGTTTGAAGTAGATTTGGCTGTTTTTGGGGAGTGCTTGGAATGGCAGCAGGCTCAGGCAGTGTTGATTTCCCTGAACTTTTCCCAAGCCCCCCAGCATGGACACGCTGCTTTTGGCTGGGGGATGCTCTGATGATAAAGTTGGAGGTTTCTCAGTGGCAGGAGCAGGCTGTATTACCGCAACTCCCGGCCTGCTCAAAGGTGGTCTGTGATTGCTGCACCAGGAACAGCCAGAAGTGCTGCACAGCTCAGCAACAAACCTTTGGCACCATTAGGAACTCTGGCCCTTCCCACCAGTGTTCCAGCAGTCGGGCTCTGACTCCTGGTATGCAGCAGGATGGGTTGGGTGGGAGTATTATATAGATTTGTGCTCACATTGCCCAGGTTTCATCGCTGTCAACCATCCCCATTCCTGCTCTCCTTCTCCTTCTCCTTCTCCTTCTCCTTCTCCTTCTCCTTCTCCTTCTCCTTCTCCTTCTCCTTCTCCTTCTCCTTCTCCTTCTCCTTCTCCTTCTCCTTCTCCTTCTCCTTCTCCTTCTCCTTCTCCTTCTCCTTCTCCTTCTCCTTCTCCTTCTCCTTCTCCTTCTCCTTCTCCTTCTCCTTCTCCTTCTCCTTCTCCTTCTCCTTCTCCTTCTCCTTCTCCTTCTCAGCTGCCTAGTGGGATTACTGCTGTGAGCGCATTCATCCCACCCCAGGGAATTTGTACTTCCCAGGCTGGGGTGATGCAGAGCTTTGGTTCTCCATTCCACCCCAAGCCCACCTCGCTCTTCCCCTTTGCTCCTCCCATGACTGAAGCTCGCCTTTTTCCCAACGCCAGGGCGCTGAAGGTATCCAGGAAGGCGGAGATCCTGTCCCCGCTGGGGGCTCTGTATTACAACACGGGGCGCTATGAGGAGGCGCTGCAGGTGTACCGGGAGGCGGCGGCGCTGCAGCCTTCCAGCAAGGACACCCGACTGGCGCTGGTGAGCGGGGGGCAAAGCAGCAGCATCCACTCAGCGTGTGGCAGAGGGCTGAGATGGTGTCCTGGCTGAGGGAAAGTTTGGGAGAAAACCTCCAAAAGGGGCCCCTCCAGAAAGCAAACCCATGCATCCCCTCCCCACACCTGGTTCGGGAGGAATTTCCTCGTAGAGAAGTGGAAAGAACCTGTTTGTTTAACAGGCAAAGCGCTCCCCAGCACACAAAATGAACAATACCCCATGACAAAACTCATTCACTGCTCTGAAGAGATGACAAATTCAGAATGTCTCTCCGGTGGGTGGTTGCTCTGTTGTCAGTCCCTCTGGCTCTGGGAAAGGCTGCAGAGCAGGCCCAGGCAGGCTGCAAAGTGTGGGCTCTTGGTGTTTTCCCAGGTCCCAGTCTGGAGCAGATTCAAATGGTTCCAAGAAAAGGGAAAGAAAAACAGTCCAGGGAAACCTCGGACTGCCTCAGCTAGCTAAACTAACTAACTAACTAAAAAGCAAAAGGAGTGTGGTGTTCTGCCCCATCCCTGCCCAGACAACAGGAGTGTTCCAGCAGACTATGGAGGAGCGAGTCCAGTCCCTGATAAACAAAACTCTGCTGCTTCTTGTCCCCGCCTTTGCTCTCAGGCACAGAATATAATATCCAGCATAAACAGAACAACTGATTGGGCATATGTGGTGTTACATTTTAGTTAAATGGTATGCTCTGTCTCACCCCTCGAAATTGTACAGTTTATTCCAAGCCTGTGATCCTCCCCTGAAGTATGATGGATCTGTAGTCCCATTGGCCCAAGGCTTGTTCCGTGCCCACTTTGAATCTCCCTGTTAAACTGTGTGGGGGAGATGAGGATCTCTCTTGGCCCTTTGCTCCCTAGGCTCTCCCTCTATCCCTCTCCCTTTCCCCCTTCTCCCTCAGAAACCGTGGAGGTGGGACCCCAATGAGCTCTTATCTAATTAGCACCCTCAGAAGCCATGTGGAGCCTCCTTGCCTGCCTGCTGCTACCGCTGAACATACAGCTTAGGGGGCCCCCAGGGACCCCCTAAATGAACTGCATCAGGGATACAAGCATCATAACATCACCCTAGGACAGCTGGTCAAGAGTGTAACACTGTGGCTGTGTTGCAGGCTCAGGTTCTGGCCATGATGGGGCGGACGAAGGAAGCGGAGAAGATGACGAACCACATCCTTCATGAGGATGCAGAGTGCCTGGAGTGCTACCGCCTCCTGTCAGCCATCTACAGCAAGCAGGAGCTCTATGCCAAGGTACCGTGCCGTGGGATAGCCTTGTCCCAAGGGCTCACACACAGAGCTCAGGTTGAATTTTGCACTCCATCTCTCTGCGGACAAGTCACGTGCCTCAGCACACATTCAGTGGTTTATTTCTTCATTAAAACCTTCAGTTTATCTACGTACTGAGACTGAAGCTAAGCAGTGTGGTTTTCTTGTCACTTATACCTCCTGCTGCTGTCAGCCCCAGTGCCCATCAGCGCCAGGCTGTCTCAGAGTCTCTGTGCTTGAGATGACCCCGAGATGTTGGAAAGTCTCTTTTCCCCAGTCCCGCAACTGAAGAAGGAGTCAGGATTCCTCGGCTTTGGTTTTCAAGGTTGTTTCTTTTCTGTTATCTATACATTCTTTTTCTGACCCGCTGAGGTCTGTCTAGCAGGTTGGTCCATGGCACACTGCACACCCCTGAGGCAGTGTTAGTTTTTTATACTAAGAGCTACGTGTACTTTATTTACAATAATTTTCCAACACCTATCACCTATGTTAGACAGTCTGTTCCTACTCCAAACCAATCCAAAAGTGCCACCATCACACAGAAGATGGAGGCTAAGAAGAAGAAAGAGGAAGGACAAGGCACACCCAAATCCCTCCATCTTGGCTTCTGAACCCCCATTCTAAAAACCCCAAAATTCTACTTTTCCACCTTGTGACAAACTAACTATCATTCTACTTAAACTCTCATGGCTTTTAGATCTTCACATAAAGTTGGTAATTTTCTCCATGGGTTAAAATTGAAGGCACAGGTGTCTTTGGCTCTGTGCCAGGGGCTCAAGCCATCCAGGGCAGTCAGAGGGGTGTCCTGGGTTCCAGCACAGGCATTTAAAAATCTCATTTCCCTGTGTGTTAATGGTGTGGGGCAAACAAGGGATGGAGGAAGATGATTCTTATGCTGATAGTCCATAGTGGTGAGGAAAGAATGAGAAGTGGGAAGGCACTGAATGGAAGGTACACAATGTTCTCTTGCTTTTTCACAGGCACTTGAAGCTATAGAAAAAGCACTTCAGCTAAAACCAAAGGATCCAAAAGTCATATCAGAGCTCTTTTTCACTAAAGGAAACCAGCTAAGAGAACAGAATCTCCTTGACAAGGCTTTTGAGGTATGACTGCTCTAAGACCTACTGGTGGTTTTATAGGCTAAAAGACAGAGTTTGCTCCTTGTGTGTGAAACTCCCTGGTGCATACACCCTGGCTGCTATTGGCCTTAGGAGCTCAGAGTCTATCACTGGTGCAGAGAAAGCTATGAGGCAGCTAACTTTACCAGACTTAATTGCAACTTTTTTTCTCATCCCTGTATGGAAAGACCACTCCCTGCTCTGAGAGGTTAAGTACAGAATTGTGGTGGGATTCACCTTTGCTCCATCCAGCCCCTCCTGCTGTCAGTGACCAGCTCCAGGTGGCTCAGCTGGAAGCTTGGGGACCTGTGAGAACTCACCATGTTATATCCACTTCAGAAGCCAATAACTGAGAGGTTGGCTTATCCTGTGAAGAACGATGCTTGATAGCTCAGAAATTATGTTGGCATTAATAGTAGTGCAGAAGCAACCTGGTCTAGTGGAAAGTGTCACTGCCTGTAGGAGGGGAGCTGGAAGTAGATAATCTTTAAAGTCCCTCCCAACCCAAACCATTCCATTGTTCTCTGATTCAGAAAATATTAATTGGACTGTTCTGAATATTCTCAATGTCCCTAAAGGTGTTTAATCCTGATTTGAAAATCCTTTCCGTTGTGACAATGTAAAAACAGTGCTGCTTGACAGACTCCAGAAGGTCCTAATTGCTTCTTCTCCCACTCTCAGTGTCAGTGGGGAACAAAAGCACTGCCCTCAGGTCCTTGTGAAACCTCCACACAAGTGGCTGTACCAGAGTCTGCTGCCAGCTCCAAATTAAAGCCTTGCAGATAAAGAGCAATCACATGGCTTGTAGTTGGCAGGGCTTGTGCTTGGCACTGCCTAAGGAAATCACCTTGATGTGCAGGAGGCCCCAGTGGTGCAGGGACAGGGTGGCAGGTGTGGCTCCTCTCAGAGTGCAGGAAAAGCACACATTGGCAGGGAAAACCTGTGAGATGAGATGAGCCATGAGCAGCACATTCTGTGCCTCTCCTGCAAAGAAGCTGAAATTCACTGTGTGCGTTGTATAGAGAGGAATTTGAATTCCATTCTGAATGGCTTCAGGAGAGGAAACTGTGTTTCTCTTTCCCCTCCAGCACTGGTTTTGTTTGGAGAGTCAGACTCCTAACCTAGAAATGTTTCCTGTTTCTGTAGAGCTATAAACGGGCTGTGGAGCTCAACCCAGACCAGGCACAGGCCTGGATGAATATGGGAGGCATCGAGCATATCAAGGTATGACAGTTTTGGTTTTCTTTAAGCTGCCAGGTGCAGACACTACTACACAGGACAAATTGGTTTCAGACTGCCAAGAGTTGCATGTTTGTGAACAGCAAGTCCCTTGACATATTTTATCCAAAAAGGAGGGAAGTGTCTTCACCCCAGCTGGAGTTCCCAACCAGGTTGCTTGGTGTAAAGCAAATCTCATATTTTTAGAGTGCAGGCTGCAAGAACAACCTGTTCCTCTCAAAAGCTTTCCTGCTTTAGTTGTTGACCTACCTTAGAAAAATGTCACCGTGAGTTGACTTTTAAGGTTCTTCTCTACCTAATTAATTTAATAAAGATGTCTAATGCAGAATACTGGCATGAAATTATGGAAATAGGCAGCCTACCCTGTGGTTGCTCATTCTTTTGAATACTTTAGCATATCATTATGATTTGGGTCTTAAGGAGTCACATTGTGTGATGTCCTTAAGCTATCCTGTTGCTGAGTAAAATTAACTCTTCTGGTGCAAAACAACAGAAAAATGTAAAACTATTTCTTGCTGCGTGAGTTTCATCAAATTTAGGTCAACAGCACTTGGTGATGTATTTCATAAAGAAGTATTTTTGTAGCCCAGCAATGTCAGGTTTTTTAAACACTGTTTCCCCTGTATCTCGTTTTTCACTTCACCCTGGGAACGAACTTTCTGTGTGGAATGTGAATGAGCCCTACCACCCATTTTCTTTGCAGGGGAGCTACATCACTGCCCGTGACTACTACGAGAAAGCCTTACAGCTGGTTCCAAACAGCAAGCTGCTGAAGGAGAATCTGGCCAAACTGGATCGCTTGGAGAAACGGTTTCAAGAAGTCCAGGAGAAAGATCAAACATAGCAATCAGTCACCAGCAGGAGGACACTCGTGCCCCTTGGAGAAGAGTGTGGTGGAAGCCTGTTGCTCAAAGTGATGCTGAAAGAGCTTTGATAGGACTCAGAATTATGGAAGGCAAACTTGGAACACATGCTTAGGTTCAGTCAAAGTTACAGGATCCTATGGGATCCTTGGGTCCTGTGGGATGTGCTGGAGCATGAATGAAAACCTTCCTTTAATCAAGATTTACATCTAGGCTGAACCCGTTCTAGTCACACCAGGAGTGTGGGTGGGACATGTACCTTCAGTATCTTGGTTGTCCCCAGGGAAACCATGGAGACAAAGCACTCATCCATTGCAGCAGGGGTGAAGGAGCACCTCCTATTCCCCCACACACAGGCACACCTCATCCATGTAGAGCCCCACTGATGGGCTTCATTGCAAGTGCTGCAGACAGGAAAGATGGTCATAATGGTCACATAAAAAAGGTTCCAAGGGGTTAATGCTGAGGAAATGGTGGTCGCTTTTATAGCTCCAAATGGGACTTGAAAATTACTCTAAAGAAAAGGGAAACTATTTAAATATCACCCTGGAAGGATGATTCTACAAGTAGGACAGATGATCCTTTGAGGGAAAACCTAGCCTGAATGTTTAATTCATTAGACAATAATTTTGTAGTAATTCAGGTTCATGATGTCACTTCTGTCAAATATCATATGGCTTTACCCTTTGCCCTCTCCCTCCAGGCCAAATAATTATTACTCTGAAAAAAATGGAAGCATCCAAAGGCAATGGGAAGCTCTAGGATTACTTGTCCTCCTGCTCAGTCCCCAGTATGGAAAACAAACAACCTGTCTAATCAATATAGGAGGTAAAGTAAAGCCACAGGGAGATTAGGGTACATTTCCTAGCCTGGAAAGGTACGAAGGAGGCTCTTTTATGGGTGTGCAGGGACAAAGCCCATTTATCATGGTGATAACACTGACAAAATACTTGGTCAAAGTGTTCTCACCACTCCCCTAAGAGATACAGAAAATGACCTATAGCTGATCAGTCATAAATCTATATTTTTAAATACTGATGTGGGAAAACAAATTCTCTTCAGAACTGGGGCTTTTATTTTTTGAGCTTTATTTATTTAACTTATAATAATCAAATAATTAATATATTTTCTCTGTTTTATATGAATTGGGCAATATCCCTCACAGCTGGCCACACGGTTGGGCCTTGTGACTCATATTGTCTGAAGTTAGAAAAAGGGAGTACCAATGAGGCATGCTGGAATAATTCCCTCTCATGATTCTAAGTGGCTGCAGAGCACTTTGGACCACACTGGCCCTGCAATAGCAACACTTCTGCTGCTTCCACTGGGGCTTGCACCAGTTCCCAGGGAGCATTAGTGAGATCTGCTTCCTGCCTTTGGGTTTGGACATCAGGTTTGGTCACCAGTTTGTTCCTCTTGCAGCACTAAACTGCTGGAAAAGTTATTTTATTTGAGCTTCACTGTGGCCAGCAGCCCAGGGTTTGGCATTGTTAGTAAGTACAGTTCAGGTAGGTGTACAGTGCCCAAAAAAACATCTGTCAGAAAAAGCCTGGCACTGCTGTGGTGCCTGCATTTAGCTGGCCATGGCACTTCAGCACTCTGCAAGTCCCCTCAGTGGGATGGCTCAGCCATGTGCTGGAGGTTTTGGTGGCTTCCTTTGAAAAGCCTGGTGATAACACTGTGTCTTGCTGCACAGGTGATGGTCAGGTTACTGAGGAATTATTGATGTGACTCCAGCTGTGTTTGGAGCTCCCAGGTGCAGTTGTCTGTCCTACCAGGGTTTATGGACCTGCCAGAGCCATGGCTTTGCATCCACTGAGACCAGGCTGGATGTTCCCTGCTGGCCAAGGAGACCAGCCAGCCACAGCTGGGCAGAAGTGAAAAACTGCTGGGGAGAAGAGGTGGCACCATGAGTGTTTGGGCTCTTCCTCCAAACCAGCTTCCGGGGGAGCACTGGGATCAGAATAAGCAAGTTGCTTCACTGTTGAGTTTTCTGCTCCCAGCCCAAGCAGCCTACTTTACTTCATGGGTCCAGGGGCAGGTTTGAGCCCCTGGGGCTGGCTCAGCAACCCTCTCTTGTTTTTTCACACCACTATTCTGGCTGTGGACTGGCTGAACTGACATTTCAGCAGGTCCCCAGTGCGGGTGCTCTGCTGGCTGCCAAGCACAAGGTATATCTGCACACCCCTGGGCTGCCAGGATGGCCTGGAGGAGGTGACATCATGCCAGCACAGTCCCATGGGATGGGGACACCAAAGCTTAAATGGCCAGCAGTCAGCTCCCCAACATGCATTGCAAAGTCGTAGATGGTTCCTTGCTGGGATGTTCAGAGGTACCTGGACCAGAAAGCTCTGTGCCTGTCCCCAAGGTGAGCCTGTCTCTGGGACAGCTCCCCAAAGGCCTGTGTGCCCAGGCTGGCTGTGCTGCAGGGAATTTGGGGCTGGCAGAACAGTGTTTGGTGCAGCCCTGACAGTGGTACCATGCAAAGCCCCCCAGGGATGAGGCATCTGCAGAGTGCTCCAGCAGGCAGCTGAAGGCCAGTGGGTAGCATGGGGGGAGATGTGCCTCCTTTAAAAATGTGTATCAGCTATAAACTTTGCCTCAAAAGATATATTAAATAAATACTATATATTATACAGGCCTCACTGCAGTTTGTGGCTTTAAATAGTGGCCAATGAAACATATTTTTTCAAATACAGAAGTTGTATTTTTTATAGCGATGCTTCGTGAGGGGGAAGACTTAGTTTTATGTTTTTAACTTCAGCATAAATCTTAGTTTGTCTTTCCTGAGAGACCTGATAGAAATTACTGTCTCCTGCTTGTCCTAAAACCTGATCAAAGCCATCCTGACCTCCTAAAACTCGTGTATGTGTAGAAGTGTAATACAGCTTTGGATGCCCCCCTCCCACATCCTGGAGAAGGATTGATTACCATTTGTGCAATGCTGTATTACTTGCAGAAAATGCAGAAAGATGCCCCAGTAAGGGAGGTGGTTTGTTGGAAGGCAAGGCAGATCCACTGAACCAGGCTGATAACATAGCCAGGGATTTTAATGCCAGTTGCAGCAGTTTAATTTCCGTGCCCAAAGGCCGGCCCTCCACATCTTGGACCTGGGTTTGTAGTTCTGCAGCGAGGAGAGCTCAATAATGAACCCCACATTCCTGAACCAGCACTTTATACCCCATCTATGCAGGATGACAGTCTGCAAACTGGCAGCAGATTGGGAGAATGGCTCAGACTGTGGGCTACCAAAGCAGTTAAACCCCTGTGAAGCTCTGAGCTGACTCCCTGTCCTGTTGGCACCCATGCTGAAGCCCTGTGTTTGTTCAGGGCATCAATCATGTCAAAGGTTTATTGCAGGCAAAGAAGAACAGAGTATGATATGAAATGGGTTACCTCCACCAACATGGAATGCTATTGTGCAAGGTAAATCAAGCGACTTACCTTGTGAGATAACTTTGTATTATCCTAATTAATCATAGGAAATGTTCTCTTCCTCTAGCATCGCACAGCTTCTAAAACAAAGAGTTATAAATACATTGTTTTCTACCAGTTCCAGTGCTCAGCATGGTTAGCAGAGATTGCAGATTAATAAATGGCTGCAGATCTGCCTGGAGGAGGAGAGTTCATGCTCTCTGCAAGTTGCATTGGATAAACCTCAACGCTAATTTTAAAGCAGAGAATTAATGGAAAGCTGGTTAGACAGGACTCTCATGTACTCACTGTACATTTTAATCCTAAATGAGAAACATAATAATTGTGTTGCTTTTTCCTTTCCCCATGGATAATATTTGCAGCTGATGGATTTTATTTTATTGCTTATTTAAATTCCAGTGTTCTTTGCTTCCATCCCTTTTCTGTCCCCCAGGATAAATGATGCAGTGGGGGGTATTTTCTTTCTCTCATGGACTCCTTGGACTAGATTTTCCTACAAATATGCAGGCAATCTGTTTGGGCCAAACAGTAAGAGAATGCAGCAGTGCAAATGGCTTTCATTCCAGAGGAGGACAAGGGGCTGGGCATACATGCATGGGGGTAGAAAGATGTAGAAGTCAAAAAAATTCAAAATAAAGAGCCTAACTTGCAGGGGAGGCTGGACGCCCCTAAATGATCTAAAAACTATGAAAGCTTCTCCACAGTTACAGAAATCAGGCCAGATATGGTGTACAATATTGGTGAAAGAAGATAATGGTCAGTCTGATTTATTAATTGAGCAATTTAGAATATTATTATATGGTCTTTTGCCCCACTTGTCCTCCAGCTCATTGAAACAGCTGGTGTATGCTTAAGTCTCTTCAATCTTTATGTGATTAAGTTGACCAAGTGCTCAATTTCTGTCTTTCATATATGCAATTATGCACAATCTTTCAAAAAATTAGCCCTTAGAGGGCTTTTCCCCCAACCTTCAGTCTCTTGCAGCAATTTCAAAATGCACCATTTTGCTTTCATGTACATTTAAACCCAGCAGCAAAAGAGAAAAAAAAAAAAGAAAAAGAAAAAAAACAGCGCTTGGCATTCACTGGTGTTTTAATGTGGCAAAGTTGCTTCAGGTAACCTAGATAACTTTGTGCAAAAGTTCATTGCCATGTTTGTACTGACTTGCTGAGATTTTTTTCTTCTGGAAAATACCCCCAGTGGTATCCTCTGTAAAAGTTACAACTGTAACACAGCTGTATTACTGTAGAAATCTCTGCCTGAAGTGGATGTCACGCTGCGTGTTCCTCTCATGCAGAAGTTGTTTGCATTGCCTGTTGTTCATATGGTTCTTATTTCTGTATCTAATTTTTTTAATTAGCTGTGCATATCTTTTTAAGAAAGAAAAAAAACCAACCAAACAAAAACAAAACCAAAAGAAAACAGCCCGTGGATTAGAAATATTTTAAAAATAAATTCACTCTTAGCAGCAGCTGGATGTATGTCAGTGACGCAGGAATTTGCAAAGTCTTTGCTTCTTTCACGGTGGGATTTATGGCTAGATTTCACATCAAGGAGTTATGCTCGAAGTCTTTGCAGAAGAAAATGTATGTAAATGTCTATTTTATATAAAAAGTAAGAAAAGTAGGTGCTGTGCCTGGTTTTGTTCTTTTTCTTTAGGACCAGCCATGAATAAGTTCTTCTGGAGGTGGAAGGGCCAAAGTTTCTTACTCCACTTGACTTATATTTTATTTTACATGCCCTGAATTCCAGGTTATTGGTCATGTAGGAGCAACTATGCAGCACATGTGTTTGAGTCTGGGCATATAAAAACATTGGAGCAGGCATTTTTTGGAGTTTGAGCATGAGAAAAGATGTGGGCTGGTGCTCACACAGTCTTGATGATTGAACACGTTAAACTGACATAAGCTCTTCATGTCAGGCTTTATGCCTCTGTCCGGAATATGTCAAAAAATTCCACAGAGTGCAAAGAGAAAAAAAATTGAGATTAAAAAGAAACGAATTTTGTTGTAAATCCCTTCTTCCTGGCATGCATTCCTAGATGCTCCTGCATGCTTCCAGGGTTTGAGTTCACTTGGGATAGTAATGGTGATAAACAACTCCATTGAAAATGGACCTGACAGAGAATCAAAAGCCCTGAACACATGCCATGGTGTTTCCTGTCATCCTGGTGTCTAAAATGCTCTGTAGCATGAAGGGGAATTGCATTCTCTGAAGTCAGGCTGTACAGCCTGAAGTTCTCCCAGATCCCAACAGCAAAGCTTCTACCCAGTGCCCACCTGGCTCCTCTGCAAGGCCTGAGGCACCTCAGGTCTGGTGGCAGTAATGGGGGGGGACATTAGGTCCTGCTGCTGCCCATGGAAACGGGCAGTAAACTCCAAACAGGTGAGACCCGGTGTGAGAGCCTCCAAACCCAGCTGTGCTGCAGCCCTGCAGCCTCAACTGCAAACACCGATTGACACCATTGCCATTAAAAGGGCTCATCAGCTGAGTGGTTCCTCCTGTGAGAGGTGGAGCTCCAGCACTGGTCATTTTTCCTGAGCTGTGGTGGGAGTAGGACTCCTCTCTGTGTGCCTTCTTCTTCTTCTATGTGGTGAGTCCTGTCTGTGGTCTGTGGGGAGGTGTGCCCCAGTGTGGGCTTTATGGTGGTGAGCATGGGTGTCATCTGCTCTTCTGAGGCACCAAAAAGGTGAAAGTAGCCAGTCAGTGTCACAGGTTGGTGTATTTGCCCTGGTGAGTGATTTTTAGGCTGCCTTTGCTGTAGCTGTGTGGGGACTGGGAGCCTCTCGTGCCCTCTCTATGCTGGTGCTACTCACCAGAGCCCTCCTTGGCTGCTGAGGTGAGTGACCCATTCCCTGCCCAGCTGCCATGTGGTCCCTTGGCTGTGAAAGAAAGACAAACAGTTTGGTCCTGTTGAGCTTGGGAGCTGCTCTCCCTGAGGCACCAGGTCAAACCCTTCTTGCACATCCCCCTGCAGTGGCTAATGTATTCATAACTCCCTGTCTGGCCTGTTCTACACCCATGTGAAAATTAATGTCTTTTAGGTGGGAGAGGGAAATAGGCACTAGCTAGGTTGTGAAGTGGTTCAAGCCAGGGAGGAGAATGATGATGTTCAGGGTAACTTGCTCCTGGTAATGAAGCCAGTGCTAAAAACAGATGTCCTGCTGAGGCAAGAGATGGGCTAACCAGCTAACTGCAGTTCCTCCCACCCTGCTCCACTATGGCGCTGGTCCTGCTGATAATGTTATTTCTCTCATCACCTAAAGGAATGGGGTTTTCTCCATCATTGACTACCTTGATAAAGTTTGTTTATTTTCTGCTTCACTAGTGGACTTGCTGCTATAGCAACAATCACCACAGTCTCTTGTTGGAAAAGCCAGTCAGGACCAAGCACTAGGGAGAGTTTGGTCCAGGTCAGTGGCTTAGAAAATTGTGCCTGGGTGTTGCAGTGGTCGGGTGCTTTGAGGCCAGAGAGAGAGGTTGGTCTGAACAGGGCAGCCATCAGCTGAGCCCCTCTGCAGCCTGGAATGCTGCAGGAGTTGTGCAGGGATCCCCACAACCTTGTGGGGTGAGTCCTGCTGGTCACTGCTGAGGTCAAAGAGTGTTTGATGGCCTGGGTAGCAGAAGGAGTTGTGGGCTCCTTGGTGCTCTCATAAGGTGGTGTGAGAAACTGAGGAGCTTTCTAATGCCTACTGCCAACCTTCATCAAACAGCATCACCTTCAAGCCTACACAGAGGGCATCAGCTCCAAAGTTAGGGAGGGCTGGAGTGCTATCACTTTGGATCCAGTCTCAGTCTTGTGGTGACTAGTGAATTATTCCAGGCTCTCACCCATGCAAACAGAGTGTGAGTACCTTCTAAACAATGAGCTGTGGGAGTACCAGTCATTGGTTTCTTTGGGTCTGGATTGAAGGCAATTGAGACAGTAATTCGTGTTTGGACTCAGGTGTTTATTATTTCTTGTCAGTAAAACAGTCTCACTACTGTGAGTTCAGCAGCTTTTCATTAGAAGGCACAAAATGGCCAACAATCTCTTGTTACAAGGTCTTTCAAGACTAAACTATCCAATTAAGAACTGACACCTAGATTATTTTCCCTTTTAACCCAATAACTGATCCCAAAGAGCTGTAATGTGGACTTTTCTGCCCAATTACAAAATGCCACCCAAACCCAAGAAGAAGAAGGAAGAAGAAGCATGAAGAGGAAACCCAGGACAACATCCTGTGCCCTCCATCTTGCTTCCATCCACAACATACTAAAAATCCCAAAACCTAAATTTCTCCCCAAGTGATACACCTACACTACTCTATTTCACACTTTTGTGGATTCCAGTCTACCTTGAAGTATAGGAAACTTTCTCCATGAATGAGGATCAAAGTCAGTGTTCCCCTGGGGGTCAGGGCACCCCAGAGCAGACAGAGAAATATTCCCTGTGCCCTAGGTTTCCACAATGAGCATTGAATTTCTTATGTTTGTGTGGCTGGGACTAGTCATTTTATCCCTTGGCTTGGGAGAGGCAGGGGACTCCTCCTCTGGGCTTGAGAAACACAGCAAACAGAAGGGATTAAAGAGTGATTTTCAGCTGGTGCAGACACAGGCCAGCTGAAAGGAGTTGGGGAAGAGCTGCTGTCCTCTTCTCAGCAGAGGAGCCAGAGGCCTGAAGCAGACCTCCAGCTGGTGAGGGAAATTGCAATTCTTTTTTTTTTCTTTGTGTCCCAGATGCTGGAGATCACTTCTGCTGTGTGATCCTGGTGGTGATGGCTGTGCTCTGGGCTGGCCCAGAGGAGCAGCACCCCTTGCTCCCCCACCCAGCACGGGTCTGCCACTCCCTGCTGGCTGAGGACTGGAGGCATTTTCCCTGGAAAACAGTTCAGTGAAGCATCAAAGCTTTAATCAGAGCCAGCTGTCCCCAAGTCAAGCTGTCCCCGTGCTCCCTGCCCACATTGCTGAGGCACAGCCGGTGCCAAAAGGGATGGAAGAAAGCTGTGTCTCCTTGGGGAGTGGTCCAGAGCAAAGCTGAGCCTGAGGGCTGGGCCAGCTCCCTTCAGGGACATCTCTGATGGTGACTTCACTGGCACAGGCTAAGTACTCCAGGGCGCTTCAGGCGTGGAAGCTTTTAAAAATAAACTTGGGGAGGTCTGGTGATGTCATTACAACCTGCTTAACTCCTTAATTTTGTTAGTCCCAGGTGCAATCATTAAGAATAATTAGGCTACTGGATGAAATCTGAATTTGGGTTTTTTTTCTGGCTGTGCACACACACATGATGAAAGTACCTGACAGGAGAGCTCAGCTTTGCACACATCAGCTGCTTCTACAGAATTGCAATTTCTCTGTGTTTTCATTGATCTCCATGGAATTGCCTTCATCAAGTCCAGCACTCAGCTTGGCGCTCAAGCTGAAGTGTCTTGGTTGAGGTGAATTTGGGAGAAAGCTTCTAAAGGGTTCCTCTAGAAAGCAGAGTCAAGGGGCCTGTCTCTCAATTGCTTGGGGAAAAGAGTTCCTTGGAGAAAAGTGGAAAAATCTGTTTATTTAAGGCAAAGTATTCACTAGCACAAAAAGAACAATATTAAACAATAAAACCTCTTGCTGCTGTAAAGAGACGACAAACTCAGAAAGTCTCATTTGTGGACATTCTACTTTTTATCTCTATATTGTTAATTTCCTACTAAAACTAATAGATATTTGAACTTTGTAAACACATGCATTATATATACATTTATAAATAGTGTATAGTTATATATAGATAATGGTAGTAATATTTAGTAAATAGTGATGTTTATGTATGGTTTTTACTTAATAGATTTTTTGAGGTATATATTGTGTTGTTTTATCTTTTTGTATTATTTACTATGTGTAACTTGGTTTTTGAGTAAAGAAAACTTTATGAATGGGTTTGTCTGTGTTTGGGTTAGAACTGATTTAAATTGGTTTTTTGAATACATTTTTGATATGTATTATTGAGATTTAGTTTTTGTTTATTGTATGTAGGGGTTTAGGTTGGGTAGGGTTTGGTTGGTGGAACTTTGGGTGTTAATTAAGTAGGTGGCTTTTGTTTGATGTTTTTAATTTTTGAAAGATTTTTTATTGAATGTTTTAAAGGTGGTTTTTAATAGTTGATTGTATTTTTTATTTTGTTTGTAGTTGGTGTTGGTAGGGGATATGACACACTTAATGTTACGGTTTCTAGTTTAGGTGTCGATGAGGTTGTTTTGGAAATGAATTTTATAGTTTGATTTAATTTTTTAGGGGCATTATGTTTTTAAAGGATTTGTGTTTGAAGGTTCTGGATGGTGTTATGGAGTGTAGTGTGAGGTCCAGGGGAGGTTTTGAATTATTTTGTGGTGGTTTTTATAATTGTGAGCATGGAATGATTGTTTTGGTGTGTTTGGGATAGTGCAAGTGATTTAATTCGCTTGGCTTTATTCTATTTAGATTATTGGTTATTATATTCTGGGGGTTTGAATTGTTTGGTTTGTTTGATGGCAATAGATATTTTATAGTTATGGATAATTTGAGAAATATTTGTTTAGGGTTAGATTTTCTGGTTTTGTGCTTACTTATAGGGAGCATTTTTATTTTGATGATTTGAGGTATTATGGGTTCATTGAGGTAGGAATATTTTTTAGTGTTGTTATTTAAGTTTATTTTTGACATTTATTTTTGTAGTTTGACTTGGTATTTTGGTGTTTTTTATAGGTTATATTTTTGGGGCTATGGATATTTACATAGTGCATTTTTATAGGTAGTTTTTTTGTTTTGCTAGTAATATTTTCTTAATTTTCAGTAGATTACATTTTTTTTTGTGTTGTTAATTAGCCTTTCTTTAGCTATTTTTATCAAGTATTGGTTATTATTTATAAATTAGTGTAGAGGTAGAGTTTTGGCTTTTTTAAAAGTAATGTTTAGGGTTAGTTGAATGGATTTTAGTTAAGTGAATTGGCTTGATTTATTTTTTCTTATACTGTTTTTTTGTAACTTGTTGTGTTGGGTTTAATATGGATGTTTTTTATTTTTATTTTATTTTCATAATGTGACCAGAACTATTAGTAAAAAGAGTGTAATGTGGGTTTTTTGTTTGTTGTATGGTGGAGGATTTTTTAGTATGTGTTGATTTTGTTGTTTTTTTGTCGATGAGATTAAAATTTTTATTTTTAGGCTAATTTGTAATTATTATTAAAATTTTTGGGTGATTTAGTTGTTAATATGGGTTTGTGGTGTGCTGAGGGTGATTGATTTGTTTTATGTGGTATTAGTGTTGTGGTGGGAAGAGGGAATTTTGGTTTGGAATATTTCCTTCATGATTGGCAGTTGGGCTATCAGGAGCAGTTGTGTTTTAGTGCTGATTATTTTTGAGGTGGTTTGGATTTTTTTGTAGGTTGTTAAATTTTTTTGTTGGAGTATAGTTGGTTTTTGATATTTTTAAATTTTGATTTTAAAATTGTAGTGGTCAATTTTGATGGGTTTTAGGTGTTTTTTGTTAAAGGTTTTAGGCTAGATGATGGTTTTTGGTTTTTGTAGAGTGAGTTTTGGTTTGGATTTTTGGTTTTTGTAGAGTGAGTTTTTTCTTTTTGGTTTGGGTTTGATTGCGTTCAGGGCTAGTGTAGGAAGGCTTTTTTGTTTGATTTGGGTGCACGTTTGTTGTTGTTTAGGGTTTTATTGGAAAGTGGTTTTTGTGGGTGATTAGGTAGAGAGGGTTTATAATGTGGTTGTTTTTAGGAATGTGTATTTTTTAGAAGTTTATGGTGTTTAGGAAAGTTTGTGGGGGTTTTTCTTGGTTGGTGGAGATATTGTGATTTTGTTTATAATATTGGTGGGAATTGGGTGCTGTTTATTGTGTTATTTTTAGGAATTGGATTTTTTGAGTAGGTTTTTAAATTTAGGTGGTTTTTTGATGGTGAAATTGGCTTTTAGGAGAATTTGGATCATTTCTTTAAACACTTTTGTTGTGTTTTTATATAATGATGTTATTGATGTATTGTAGATGTTTTGGAGCTTTATTTATTTTAGTATTGTTTGGATTAGTTGATGGTAGATGGTAGGACTGTGTTTTTATTTTTGAGGTAGCTGGTTTTAGGAGTATTGTACACTTTTTTATGTCAAGGTAAATTGAGATGTGTATTTTGTTGTTAAAGAAATGGAGAAAAATATATTGGTTATGTCAATAGTGGTGTATTATTGTGTTGTTTTGGACTTTAGTTTATGTTGGAGTCTTAATATGTTTGGTGTAGTAGTATTCAATGGTGGAGTTGTTTTATTTAAGGTATGATAGTTTATGGTTGATTTTTATTTTCTTTTAGATTTATGTATAGGTTAAATGGGATTGTTGAAGTGGGAGTGGGTTTTGTTGATTTTTTGTGGTTTTTCAGTTGATGGGTTATTTTGTGGATGGGAATTATGGTATTATGGGTTCATTGCGTTAGGAATAATTTTTCGGTGTTCTTAATTAAAGTTTATTTTAGATGATATTGTAGATACAGTTATGTGTTTGAGTTGTATTGTTGGTGGCGTATTGTCGAGGTGGTAATTGATATTTGTTCTTTTGTAATTTTTAGGAGTTTAATTGTAGATAGATTTTTTGATAATTTAGGTAAGGTCCTTAATTGTTTAACGTTTTTTTGTTTTAGACTTGTTATTTTGAATGTTTATTTGTGTTTTTGAAATACTTATTTTGGAGGAAGTATGTGTTTAAAATGTGTGGGATTTGGGGGCATTTATAACATGGTGTTTTTTCCACTGTCTTGGGCTACACATTGGGTGCCAAAAAGTGTATTTGTCTTGGTTTGGGCAAATTTGGAGCAGTCTGGTGATGTCATTGCAAGCTGCTGGGGATACAGGCATCCTAAATTCACCCCAGGACATGGAGTCAGGAAGGCTGTAGCCTTACAGCTTGGCCATAATGGGCACCTGGGATTTGTCTCATTAATTCCCTACCTGCCAGAAGAGCCTGAGGTAATGCATGTGGGGTCTTGTCTCACTGAGAAACATTATTTTTTCATGTCTTCTATGTAGCCTGAAGAGGTGTGTGTGTGGGGGGGGTTTGTCCCACTGACCAGGAGAGCCCAGAGGATGCTCTGCAGCTGAGATTTGTTTTTGGCAGGGTTGGAGCTTGGAGGGCTGCCCTGCTGTGTGCTGCCCTCCTCTCTGGGAAAGGGGAGGAGAGGCAGATCCCATCTCTTGTTCATCCTTGAGTCACTGAATGCTGGTCACTCAGGAGAGGAATGTCCTTTTTGCACAGCTTTCCAAGTCTGGTCCAGAGTGTGGACCATGGTGCTTCTAAGTGTCTCAGCCACCCATTATAAATGGGTTTGTCTTTCAAGGACCCTGGTCACTGAGCAGGCATGCAGAGAAGCATTTCTGAGGCAGGAGGAGACATGGTGCTGCAACTGCCCCATCACTCTTAGGTGTCACGTTGGCTTCTGTACTTTAAATGCAAGACCAGCTTCACAAGCCTTGCTAAAGACTTCTTCACGGGCAGGGACAGTGAAATAAGGGGCCTCTTTGCCAGCCCTTTTATAACCCATTATATTGTAATTGCAGACCAGTCATCTTCACATCTGTTTCTTGCTCAACTTGAGCGTCCTTTTTGAGGACTAATGTTAAATAATGAGAAAGTAGCTGTGGTATAGAAATTTCAATGTGCAAGATTAACCTTCATAATGAGGCACCTCCTGGTAGCCATGATATTTTCTGAAAAATCCCTTCCTTAGGATTTTTCCTCCTGAGAAGCTGAGAGGCCTCAGGAGCAAAATGTAAACAATGGTTATCTGCTGCTGTGGAATGCAACAGGTGGATCTGTGATTGGTCTCATGTGGTTGTTTCTAATTAATGGCCAATCACAGTCAGCTGGCCCAGACTCTGAGACACAAGCCTTTGTTATCATTCTTTCTTTTTCTATTCTTAGCTAGCCTTCTGATGAAATCCTCTCTTCTATTCTTTTAGTATAGTTTTAATATAATATATATAATAAAATAATAAATCAAGCCTTCTGAAACACAGAGTCAGATCCTCATCTCTTCCCTCAGATGCCTGCGAACACTGTCACACCTCCTTGTTTCTTTATTCCATGCAAAACTAGCCAGTGCTTTTACTCTCCAGTGTTCTGCTGTCAGTGCTCTTGCTGTGCTCCCATTCCTGCAGCATTTGCATTGCCAGGCAGTCCTGGTGTCAGACTTTGCTGGGAAGCATGGGAACTTTCCATTTCCAGTAAACAGCCTCCTGGGATTAGGGCTGAGCTGTGCCATTACTGGGTCTGTTACTTATGGCTGGAAGTGATTAGAAAATGAAAGTAAGGTTTTCCCTGAGTGGGAAAAAGATAAATCTTAATTTACTCGAAAGCATTGAAGCAAAGGCTCATGCTGAACCCTTGATACCTTGATTCAAAACGCTTGAGGCCACACTTCAGGGGCAGACAGCCACAGGAAAGTGAGTGCCTGCCAGGCTGCCTGGACCTGCCATCTCCAGAGGCTGCATGGGTGAAACAGCATGGTGGTAATTCAATAATTCAACAACAATTCAGCAGCTGGACTTTTTTTTTGTCCCACCCTGCACTAAAACTCTGCATCCCTAGAGGAGGGTAAACACCTTTGCTAAAGATGAGATCTACTGTTCATCTGTTCATTGGGTAACTGCCCTGATAGTGGGTCTGTCTGCTAAATTGGTAAAAGAAATGCTGAATGGAAACCCTGCTGGAGCTGATTGTACTGAGTTTAACTGTGACATTATATTGCATATAAAATATGCAGAAAAAACGTAATGGCCATACGCTTGTCTAGTGTTAATTTAACTATGTGTAGCTGCCTAAAACTGCCACAAAGCTCTTGGATGTAGGCCTCTGCTTATCTCCTTAAATGCACCAATAACAAAATTAGGAGGATTTAGGGGGCCAAGAAAGACTTGGCAATCAGTTCCCATGGCTTTTAAGGCTTCTCACGTGTCTTTTAGGATCCCAGACTGCAGGTAACCAAAGCTGAGCTTGATGTTTCAAGGTCAAAAATGGCATGGAGGCTCTGTGAGCGCCAAGGTGAAGCATTGCTACCGAGCTGGCAGCAATGCAATCTGCTGGCACCTCTCCTGGCAGCTCTGTGCTTCCCAGGTACAAACAGTGACTTGATGGATAGCAGATGAAACATTTGAGAGAACTCCCAGCTTTTGAAGCTGGAGGTCAGGGAATCCTCTGCGTTGCTGCTAATGTGAAACCGGCCTGGCTGAAAGTCCTGTTACTGAAATCCAGCCCCAGAAGGCTATTCTTAAAAGGCTATTTTATTTTATTTTATTTTATTTTATTTTTTAAAATACTATTTTTTTTTAATTT
>NW_005054326.1:5642924-5647770 GCF_000277835.1 Geospiza fortis | reverse complement strand
TTAAAAATTTTATTTATTTATTTTATTTTTTTATTTCTCTCTTTTTAAAATTTTTTTTATTGTCCTGTTACTGAAAGCCAGCCCCAGATCTCAGGGCAGGACCACACTGCAGGGTTGCAGACTCCATGTCCCCTCAGTCATGCCTTTAATTCTTATTGAACGAGCACAGTTGGTTTCATTCCTGTCCTAGGCTTTGATTAATTGTCCCAGAAGTTTATCCCCGGGGTCTGTGCTCTGACTCTGCCTGTGTGGCTTTGTGAGATTGCTGTGTGTCCTTGTGTTCCCCTTACAAGAGTGATGTTTCCTTCTCAGGTAGCTGCTGGAATGCCATGGGTTTCCCATGGCCACAGCCCTGGGCTATTAGCTAGCCATGGGCTGCAAGAGTGTTGCCCACCAAGGAAAAACTGGATTAACTCCTGCTTCCAGTACTTCTGCAGGCAAAGGCAGAGCCTATGGAGGCAACTTCAGGGTGTTAGAGTGTCTTGGCTTGGGAAGACAGGTGTCTGCTAAGGAAGGCAGGAGCCTCCCCTGAAATGGAAAAATATAAACCCCCTCCCTCCGAACTGTTAAAAAATTGAAATTAAGGGCTCTCAGGCAAAAACATGGGAATAGGGATAACAGTTCTTTAATAGGGAAGAAAATTAAAAGATAAAATAAACAACGCTGTAAACTAAAACAACACTGACAGAGTCAGAACACAACCTGACATCCTGTGGGTCAGGGTGTTGGTAGCAGTCCAATTGGAATTGTGGCTGCAGTCCTCCTGGAGTGTCATGGGTGGTTCTCTTGGAGTAGGGATCCTGTAGAAGGGTGTAGGCTTCCTCTGAAGATCCAATGGAAGAGGCAGCTGTTCCTCTGGGAAATCCAGTGGAGAAGCCGTGCTGGTGTTCCAGAATCTCCAGAGTATATCTGGGTAGGAATGCTTGGCTCCTCCCCCTGGGCTCACATCTCGCTCTGGGTTGCTGTAGTTCTTATCAGCCATTCAGTGACATTCAATAGCCTGTTATCAGCAGGTGTCTCCCTAGAGGGAGTGAGTGTGGAAGAGATAAGGCAAACTGCCCACTTGACAAAAGACAACTGCCATACAGATGGCAAATAGAATACAATTTGCTTGGCAATCCAGGACACAGAGTTAAGGATGTGGCACGAGTCTCTAACTTCCTAATCTTTTCAAAGGCATTTCCTGTGTCTCCTAGAGATAGGAAGGGCTGCAGCCAACTGTCTGTGACTGCCTGTGGCCATCATCTGGCAGATCAGCCAACACAGAGTAACAGCCTGTCCCTGTCGTGTCCCAAAGCGCTGGCTGAGGTGGCAATAGCCTTACAGCTTGGCCATAATGGCAGGAGCAAGGGATGTAGGACCAGAGGAAGGTTCACTTCAGGGCTCAGACATCCTGGTGGGCAGTGTGAGGAAGGCTGCCTGTGTGCTGTGCTCTGTGGTTAAGGTGTGTCTCTAGGCATGGACTAGGCTGGGCAGCTTCTGTGGAAGCTACAGGGATCCCTGCTTTGCTTCCCTGGAGGCTGGGCACTGCCAGCGACCCATCAAAGCTTCCAGGCGGAACTGTGATCCATTTTTCTCTCAGTATCAAGGAAAAGCAGACCAGTATGACTCTGGATTGACCTGAGCTGAATCTTGAGTTTTGCATGACCTACACAAGTCCTTTGATCTGATCAGTGCTGGTCTCTGGGGAGAAACATATAAAGAGTTTCTCACAAGCACTGAGTCATTCCAAGGAGAGTGATAAAGGCAGTCCAGTCTCCTTGTCTCTGCTAGGCTCTTCCACCTCTTTTGTCCTCTTCCCAAGTATCCTTTTGCTTACATTAACATTCAATTTTCCTAATCTCTGGCTCTCGATTTAGCATGTATATATCCTCAATTTGGCATATATGTATATATTCAACTATGTGACGGTGTTCGCAGGGGTCCCAGGACAAGAGAAGAGATGAGGATCTGATTCCATGTTTCAGAAGGCTGATTTATTATTTTATGATATATATATATTAAAACGATACTAAGAGAATAGAAGAAAGGATGTCATTAAAAGGCAAGCAAGGAAAGAAAGGAAAGAATGATAACAAAATCTTGTGACTGACCAGAGAGTCTGAGCCAGCTGGACTGTGATTGGCCATTAATTAAAAACAACCACATGAGACCAATCAAAGATGCACCTGTTGCATTCCACAGCAGCAGATAATCATTGTTTACATTTTGTTCCTGAGGCCTCTTGAGCTTCTCAGGAGAAAAAATCCTAACGCAAGGATTTTTCATAAAATATGTCTGTGGCACAACTACATGTGAATAACTTCAGTTTGTAGTCTCATTATATAAATGCCCACGTGTAGCTCTGATGTTTTGGGAAGGAAATTATTAGAATAGTATCACTTGAAGGAAGATTGTGCCTGTAAATCAGACATGTCCCTGGAAGCATGTTATTCATGCATTCACTTGTGCACCCTTTCCTCTGCAGGGGTGGGGTTCAGCCCATCTGCCTTCCCCACAGGGATGAAAACTTCTCTGCTGGGACACTGTGTGTGGCCAGTGCCTGGGGTGGGGTGTCTGAGGGTGGTCAGATGGCAGGGTCACCTGGTCACAGACACAGGAACAGAGTAATGGATACAGGAAACGGTGGTATGTTCAGGGACTTCTGACAAAGGGAGCAAATGATGAATCTGACTCCATGTTCTTAGAAAAGTAATTTATTATTTTACGATGTCTGAGGGTGGTCAGATGGCAGGGTCTCCTGGTCACAGCGCAGGAACAGTAATGGATACAGGAAAGTGTGGTATTTTTGAGGTCCCCTGACGAAGGGAGGAAATTAGGAATCTGACTCCATGTTCTTAGAAGGCTAATTTATTATTATATGATATTGGATATGATATTATAGAATGCTATACTAAAGCTACACTAAAGAATAGAGAAAAGATACTTGCAGAAGGCTTAACAAGATACTAATGAAAAACTCATCACTCTCTCCAGAGTCCCGACACAGGTGGACTCCGATTGGTCATTAAGTAAAAACAATTCACATGAAACCAATCGAACAATCACCTGTTGGATAAACAATCTCCAAACCACATTCCAAAGCATCAAAACACAGGAGAAGCAAATGAGATAATATTGTTTTCCTTTTTCTCTGATGCTTCTCAGCTTCCCAGGAGAAGAATCCTGGGCAAAGAGGATTTTTCAGAAAATATGATGGTGACGGGAAAGGAGACTTTCACAAATAGAAATGCAAGAGAAGGTGACTCCCACCAAATGCAGTATTCAAGCACCCCTTGGCTCATCAGGTTTCCTCTGCCTGTCAGAAGACCAGCCCCTGCAGGGATGTGCAGATCAGCATTTTGCTGCAGCTGGGGACCTTGGAGGGCATCAGGGACGCTTGGGCTTTGCTGCTGTGAATATTCATATGTGCATATTGGAGCCTGTCACGAGCCGAGCCACCCTCACAGGGTGGGGGCACTGCTGCTGTCCTGCAGGAGGTGGAGCTGCCCCTCATCCCCTGCCAGATCCGAGTGGCAGGGACCTGCCCAGGTGCAGGGCTCCGTGCTGTGCCAAGTGACAGCTCCCCTGCCCTGGCTCCTCTGGGCAGCAGGTTTGTCCTGTCCACCTGCAAACCTCCTCCTCTCCTGGGGAGACACAGGAGCAACAGCACTGAGAATGCTGTCAGCACTTCGCTGAGCAAGGGCTTTACAAGGAGCTTCAGGATAATGAAGGCAGGAGCAGCCTTTCACAGGTGGGAATGTGGATGTGAGCAGGACGCTGATGCATGGCTGGCTCTTCCCCAGACCTGCCCTGGGCATTTCTAACAGCAGCACCTCCATCTATGCAGGTGCAGAAACCAGGGAGGACCTTCATGGTCGGACTGCAGGCAGTGGGCAATGGAACCTGGCATGGGCAATGCTGTCAGGAGGATGGAAAGAAGGCATCTCCCACCTGGTGTCCCTCCCCTTGCACCCATTCAAGCCTTTTGATATCTTTGCTCAGACAGTCCCACTGCAGCAGAGGAGTGTGCTCAGTGCCAAACTTCTCTGCTGGTCCTGACAACATGAACAGGGAAAAATCTCCCAGTACTCATATTTGCCCTGCCCTAGGGTAGGCTGCTGGTCAGGATGCCACTTGTCTCCTTGGATGTACTTGCATAAATGTTTTTTTCCAACCAAGCTGTAGCTTGAGAACCTCCCCTGCTCTTTGGTATACCTTGAATATTTTCAAATCAGTGCCACAGCTGATGTTGGCAAAATGGCTTTCAGTTTTACGTTCTTCATGGAAAAAAAGGGGTTTGTGTATGGGAAAAGGCAGGCTGCCAAACCACAACTCAGATTGGGGGACTGTAAGAACAGAGCTTAGATTTGTGGGGTTTGGGTTAGAGGGTAACAGCTGAATGAGCAGGGATGGTACCACGTTCCCATGACAGGGAGAAGCAAGCAAGGTTGTGTTGGCTTCTGTGGAAAAGCTGGCATGTCATGGAATAGCATCAAAGGTTGGGACTGCTGGAGCAGGAGTAAATGTCACCTTTCCTGCCCAGTGGCATTTGGACAGGGTAACTGTGGAGGTCCCTTTGTGTGTCAGAGGACTGGTACCCAAACACTGGTGTGGTGTTGTTGGCACAGGTTGTGCCAGAGGATGGGATACTCTTGTGAGAGGCACCATGGCCCAGAGCTCAGCATCTTCTCACAGGTGGCTGCACTTGTGACCCCCTTGCCCAGCACATGGTACAGGGCAGCTATGAGTACTGGGAGATTTCTTTCCACCAATTAGCACTACAGACACCCAAATAGTCCTGCTAATGCTGCCTTCCTCCTCTCCACCCACAGCAGTTCTGTTCAATTTTCAGACACTGAATCAG
>NW_005054326.1:5637471-5642849 GCF_000277835.1 Geospiza fortis | reverse complement strand
CAGCAGGAAGGTTTCCTTCATTTTCATCTGGGATGGCAAACCCAAAGGTTTAAACATATAAGTCCCCCTTCAGAAACCATGTTATAATAGAAACTCTGATCCTTGCATCCCCTGAAGAAAAAGCAGAAAGTGCCTCAAGCTGCCCTTTTTCTGGCTGAACGCAGCCCTTCCAGTTTGGTGAGGTGCCCCTTGAGTGCTGCATATCAGCCCTGCTCTCTCTTAAAAGTCTGCTTTGAAAGCTTGCCAGCTAGAAATCTGAACTGCTGTTGTGCTCCTGAAGCAGCGTGCAGGACTGATCAGGGGTTATCTCCTCATCAAATGCGACTTTGAACATGAAAGGGAAGAGGGGCATGACATTAAGTGCTGTAGCTCTTGTGGCTTATTGGCAGAGCCTTTTATAGCTGGGCACAGGTTTAGTGATTCCCCACTGGCCACTTGTATTTTTCTGTGCACATAATTACAAGTTATTAAAGAGATGGTGTTATTTCTGTCACGGCCATCAAAGCTGAGGTGTTGGTATTAACTAATACCCAACCTATTACAGCTTTCCTAGGGATCCTTAATGATTATGCTTTCAAAGGGGCACTATCTGCAGCCAGGAAAGCGCCTTTAATTGGGAGCAGTGACTGCAAGGAGCAGAGGCCATGTGGCTATGAAATGGGTGTTATCCTTTGCAAAGCAGAGCTATCAGGATCTGCAAACATCAAACGCGCATAGAAGAGGGAGGGAAGGCTGACATACAGGTGGTGCTTCATTAAAAATGAGCTTGGAGTAGCCAGGTCATATCTGAGGAGGCTGAATGAATATGAGCAGTGGGACAGCTGGTGGGATAACTCCTGAAAGTTTTGGGATTTTTAAGTAAGACTTTGGGAAGGAAATTGCATATTCTCCTCTGAGGTGTCTCTCAGCTGTATGTTAAGCCCTTTGTGACTGAAATAGCTGCAGTGTCTTAGCCTGTGCCTTGGGCCAGTTGTGCCTGTACTGCAATACCCCATATAACCCCAAATAATATAATTCCCTCCCTGGCTGCTGTGCCAAGCCGTCTCCCTGCAGCAGCAGAGTGAGGTTCCCAAGGCATCCTGGAGAAGGTGGGCTCATTCTGCACCCCTGGCTGTGGAACACCATGTCCCTCAGAGGACACAGGGGAGTGCGATGGATGGGGCTGGAGGTGTCAGTCACACAGCACAAAGCTATTGCTGCTGGGGGGAAGCATAAAGTTCCCACTAGGGCTGAGCAAGTTCATGGCAGCCCTCTGCTGCTGGCAGCTCCCTCCCCAGCTGGCTGATGCCAAGGGGGAAGATAAAATTTACCAGGTGGAGCCAGTGCCATCAGTTGTCACCTTCTGTTGTGTGACATTCCCAACCTGTGGTGGGACTGACAGGGCCAAGCTCAACCATGCAGAAACCTGATTTTACCACTGCTTGCTTCTAGCCTGTGCACCTGTACCATGCTAGAGGACAAAATCACCTCAAGACTCTTCACTAAATGATGAGTAGGGTTCCAGCTGGGACAGGATCCTGAATGTGTGTCCCTCTATCTGAATGGAAGAGGGCTAATCAGTAAGTCTGGGTGCCTCGGAGGTGTGGGGGTGTCTGGGTATGATTTCATGCAATTCCTTGTCATGAAAAACAGCAAATCTATCTGGGCCTTGAAAGCATTCTGTGTTTTCTGGTATGAATTTAAAGGGCTGGAGAAAACACCCAAATGGAGCAGGGCAGCTGGAACTGGAATTGGTCATATGGCACAACAAGCACCCAGGTTCCTGGGTAAGTGCAGATGAGACAAGGAAAGGGGGCCTGTTCTCCCCCTGAAATTGTAATAAATGTTTCCTGTGCATACTGACTGCCCCTGCTCCTTAACTCAGTAATGATGTATTGGTAATAATGCTGATCCTTAATCATGCAGTTCATCCTTTGGGAATATTTGGTTGTTCATGTGGTTGGACTTTTAGATGAAGTCCCATGTCTTCAATTTCTTTGTACCCCCTCTAAATATTTTACAGGTAATTAAAGGCAAATAGCCTCTCCTCTTGATCCGAGACATGACCTTCCCTGTGGGATCTAGCCTGGTGAACAACTGGGAGATCTCTCTGGATAAATGCATGTTTAGCCCACCCTTAAAATAATTCCTTGTCCCCCTTGGGTAAATCTTGCAGGGATGCTTTTCCATCCTCTCTGCCAGCAGAGCTGGACCAGACCACAGTTTGTTTCTGATGGAAGCAATGCTGGCTGTGCCTGTAGCCCACCTTTATGGCCATCCATAAGGACTCTGAAGCAAGTGACCCCGTTGATGCTGTAGAAACTCTCTTCCTCTCCTTTCTGACTCCCTTAAAATAACAACTCCCCCTAGTGTGCCCGGCTCCCTTAAAAATCAAGTTGTTGAATTGTGTTTATTGCAAGTACCACGTGTTATATTGTCTTCTGAGCATGTTATATTGCTGTCTGAGTGTTTCAGGCTCGGGCTGTGGCAGTGTCACAGTGTTAGTGGAAGAGGGGAAGATTGATACTGCTAATTAGCCTGGCTTGTATCCCAGGGACATCAAGTGCCACTGGCTCACTGAAGGTCCAGCAGAGTATGTCATAAAGGTAATAAAAGGAGAAGTTGCACTTAAACCTCTGTGCTAAGAGCTGTTCAGGGGAGCAATTCAATAAAATCCTGCCAGAAGCATCTGTGATGCACAAGGCTGTAAATTGTAAAGTTTCCAGGTCACTGATTCTTTGCAGGGCACATTTTGTCAATTAGACATCACCTTCAAACTCCTGTTTGGGGGGGTGGGACTGATGTGAGTGCTTGAAACCTGTAGCCACCAGGCTCATCTCAGGACAGCTTTTCCTGGAAGTCCAGCACAGATCTGAGGATAAAGGGAAGGTAGAGGGCATATTGCAAACAATAGAATCAGCCTTTTTCTCATGGCAGTGTCAACCCTCCCACAAATTGCTGCTTGTTCCATAGCAAAGCTCCTGCTTCTCTCTGTGCAGGGGCTGTCTGACACCATTCCCCACTGCCAGGAGCAGCATCTCCTCATTCTTACTGCCTGCTGCATCAAGCAGTACAGCCTGTGGACAGCAAGAACCCACCAAGCTCAGGGTGAGCCCTGTTGCCATTTACATTGATCCAGGCAGGAACATGTTTCCTGCCCTGCTGGGAGAAAACAGGGGTGGAAAACAGTGTGTCTTGGTTTCATCTAGAGGTAATTTGCTTCCTAATACAGTGCTGTGTTTTGGATTTAGTATTAGAATAGCACTGATAACACAGTGATGCTTTAGTTGCTGCTAAATAGTGCTTACCCTGAGTCAAGGACTCTTCAGGGCTCTCCCAGTGAGGAGAGGCACCGGGAGCTGGGAAGGGAGCGTGGCCAGGACAGCTGACCTGAACTGGCCAAAGGGATATTCCATACCATGGAATGTTGAGCCCAGTATATAAATCAGGGGGAGCTGGCTGGGAGCTGCTGATCGCGGCTGAGGGATTGTGGCAGTTTTGGTTGTTATTTTTTTGGGGTCTGGATTGAAGGCAATTGAGACAGTAATTCATGTTCAGACTCAAGTGTTGATTATTTCTTATCAGTAAAACAGTCTCACTACTGTGAGTTCTGCAGCCTTTCATTAGAAGGCACAAAATGGCCAACCATCTCTTGGTTACAAGAGCTTTTCAGACTAAACTATCCAATTAAGAACTGACACCTGGATTATTTTCCCTTTTAACCCAATAACTGATCCTAAAGAGCTGCAATGCAGACTTTTCTGCCCAATTACAAAATGCCACCCAAACCCAAGAAGAAGAAGGAAGAAGAAGCATGAAGAAGAAACCCAGGACAACACCCTGTGCCCTCCATCTTGCTGCCATCCGCAACACACTTAAAATCCCAAAACCTAAATTTCTCACCAAGTGATACACCTACACTGCTCTCTATAATCTATTTCACACCTTTGTGGATTCCAGTCTATCTTGAAGTCTAGGAAACTTTCTCCATGAATGAGGATCAAAGTCAGTGCCTCCCCTGGGGGTCAGGGCACCCCAGAGCAGACAGAGAAATATTCCCTGTGCTCTGGGTTTCCACAAGGGATGGACTGAGCATTGGTCAGTTGTGGTGAGCAATTGTATTGTGTATCACTTGTCTGTCTTGGGGTTTATTCCTATCTCTCTCTTTTTGCTGTCTCTAATTACAATTATTATTATTATAAATTTTTATTTCAATTCTTCTTATCCCAGATCCACAGATTTTTCCTTTATTTTTCCCCAGTTCCCTCCCTCATCTGGGGAGAGGCGGCTGTGTGCTGCTTCATTGCCTTCTTTGGTTAAACCAGGACACTGTGTTAAACCCAGGGATGCCTGAGGATATGGAGACCTTTGCTTTGCTTTGCTGCTGCTCTCTTGCTGTGAGAACCTGCAGGTGGGATTAAAACCAAAATCAATGAATGGAAAATCACACACTTCCCATGCTTGGAGGAAAAAGCTCTTGGAAGGGCATTCCATGGGGGGCACTGACCTTTCAGAAGTCTAAGTTTAAGGCTGCAGTGAAGATGACAGCTAAAATGCCTTAGGACAAAGCTTAGGCCAGCATCATCCCCTGCAGCCCTGCACAGGAAAGAGCAGTCAGACCAAGACTGCCACCAGACTCTTTCCATGAAAACTGTGACACACTCACCAAGGGAAGTCTTGCCAAATTCTTCCAAAATCTAGCTTTCCCCAGCCCATATTTAAGAAGTTTAAGTGTTTCAGTCTTGAGAATCCCCTCTTTCTTGTCTACTTTGCAGCTGCAATTGGAAGACTTCGCTGTGGAATTTAGCCTGGGCTGCATTTACGATGCAGTTACTATTTATTGTGAGGAAGAAGCAAACCAGCTGTGTGAGCACTAATTGTTTCAGACTTTAATTAGAAATCCTGTGGAAACAGGCGTGTTTTATCACCAGAATATGCTGTGTGGTACCATGGTACTCTGTACCCCTGGAAGGATTTCTGCAGCAGCCTTGAGGCTTTGTCCTTTTGCCTTGCCTGTCGTGATGGCCAGGTGTGCCATGGGCACAGGAGATCCTGTGGTATTTGCTGGGGTCCCCATAATGAAGGAGAAATTGAGAATCTGACTCCATGTTCTTAGAAGGGTATTTTATTTTATTTTATTTTTAATTTTTGATTTTTAAATTTTTATTATTTATTATTTTTTATTTTTGAATTTTTGAATATTTATTTTTGTATTTTGTTTATTTTATTTTACTTTTTATTTTATACTTTATTTTCTTTTTAGTTTATATTTTATTTTATTTTTATTTATTTTTATTTTATTTATTTTATTATTTTTATTTTTTAATTTTTGTTTATTTTTACTTTTAATTTTAAAATTTTTATTATTTTTTAAGTTTTATTTTTATTTTTGAATTTTT
>NW_005054326.1:5630768-5637333 GCF_000277835.1 Geospiza fortis | reverse complement strand
GATCTTATTTTATTTTTTAATTTTAATTTTTGTTTATTTTTAATTTTAATTTTTATTTTTATTATACTATATTATACTTATTGTATTATATTTCTTTTATTTTATTATATTTTACTTTACTATACTATATTTTACTATACTATACTATAGAATAGAAAAAGGATACAGACAGAAGGCTTAACAAGAATGATAATGAAAAACTCATGACTCTCCAGAGCCTCGACACAGCTGATGGTGATTGGTCATTAAGTGAAAACGATTCACATGAAACCCATCAAACAATGACCAGTTGGTAAACAATCTCCAACCACATTCCAAAGCAGCAAAACACAGGAGAAGCAA
Organism: Geospiza fortis; assembly: GCF_000277835.1. NCBI lineage: Eukaryota > Metazoa > Chordata > Aves > Passeriformes > Thraupidae > Geospiza > Geospiza fortis. The sequence continues at coordinate 5,636,991 of NW_005054326.1, read as the reverse complement.
TCAGATAATTATTGTTTTCCTTTTTTCTCAGAGGCTTCTCAGCTTTCCAGGAGAAGAAATCCTGGCAAGGGGATTTTTCAGAAAATATGACAGTGACAGAGATTCCCCCATCCTGATCCAAGGTCTTGCTGCCCCATGCAGAGCCTGCAGCCAGTGCAGGGCTGGCTGTGGGACCATGGCTCACGTTGTGCTGCAGAGCCCGTGGAGTGCACAGGTGTGGGATGCTGGATCTGGCTTTGGGCTTTGCTCTCCCTCAGGAGACTGCCAGAGAACCTTGCTCTAAGTGCCACTGGAAAAGGCAAATGTTCAAGGAAAGGCAGAGTGAAAGGATGCTTGGTGGTGGGTGTTTAATCCTACTGAAATGGATTCTTAGTTAATTGAAGTAGTTCTGTTGAAGATTCATTAATGAAAAAATTGCTGATCTGAGGCATCTTTTGCCCACACATTCAGAAGGAAATATTTTTTAATTTCTCACTTTAAATCTGCTTCAGTTCTATCAATATGAAAATCTTCAGTGAAAGAAATCTTCTTCACTTCCCTTTTTTTTTTAATTTCTGTATTTCCAGATGTTCTTCCTACTTGGATGAAAAGAAAACACGTTGCAATAGCCTGTCTTTTTTCAAAAAACAGATTCCAGGCACCACACTCACTTTTACAGACCCTGGTATTTATTCTTGAGGTCAAAAGCAATCTTGTGCTCAGAAGAGAGGATATTTGGCTTGAATTCTGGTTGCCTCTTTACAGACCTGTATGTTAACCAGAAGCCAGAGTAGAGTGATCAGGCCCTGGTGCTCTTTACTTTTTACCAAATAAGATGGGTAAAAGGCCTGAATTGTTTGGGGTTTGCCATTGACAAGTGATCTTTGGCAAAGGGTTCTTTTTTTCCCCTTTTTCTATTTTTCATTTGGTCCTTGTAAATCTATTTTGTGGTGGTAATTTAGTTGCATGTGTTTACCAAGTGCTGCATGAGTATCAGCACTACAGTTGCAGAAAGAAATCTGGTTTCCACTGGAAAGGACTGTTTTAATGGGGAGGAACAAGGCTGACAATTTTGGATCTGGAATCTTTCATGGGAGAACTTTCAGCATCTTGGAGCATTTCCCTTGATGCTTTCCAGCACAGTTTTGCCATCAGAAATTCAGATTCCTACATGAAACCTCCTCCTCTGGAATAAATCTTCCTATCCAGCTGCAGCTACAAGACTTGAAGATGTTAAGCAAACTGAATGCTCTCAATAAGGAGAAAAGTTTGGCAGCTGCTCTCTGGGTCCTTAACCTGGACACACAGTTTGTTCTAGAGTGACTTTGCTTGTGATGGTGGCAAATTCAATTCTCAAGTGTGATTTGTTGGGTTGGAATTCTGCTTTGTGTAATGAGGGGCATTCACACTGGGTGTTGAAGACTACTTGTAATTCCTCTGTAAAAAAATTAGGATTGATTTTATGTACATATGGCATAACTGTGGTAGATTAATCCTGGCTGCTCTTGCTTTCTAATGAGAAAGTTGCCAAGTCTTTATGGTTTGGGATTTTTTAGAAACCTAAATTAGCTGAAGCCACAGGTGCTTACAGGATGACATTTCTCATCTTGAAAATACAGTTTCTTGTTCATTCCTGCAGGTAATCTCTGTGGATTCTCAGCTCCCAAACCTGTGCTGAATTCAGGGAATACATGCTGGTAACATTATCAAAGTGATGGGGAGAACAACTTCAGAGCGTTTAGAGCCTGGCTCACTTTTGTTCATTTGTTAGTAGAGAGATGCTTGCTGTGTCTGAGGATTTCCACATCATCTGCAGCTATCCTTCAATACTTGAGCTTATTTTTCTGGCTAATCTTGCTGCATTATGTCACGGTAACTTTAAAACAGAATAGTTACTTGTAGCAGAGCTCACTTTGCTGAATACGGGAGGTGAATCAAGTGCTTTTTTTCTTATTTGTGCTGAGAAATGAGATGACTAACATCTGCTACCTGAAACAAGAGTCACCTTGTTAATTCTGTCAGTCTGAGATGTCCTTTGAAAACCTCACTACAGAGGAGAGCCTTGATCCTGGGGACCGTTTTGCTGTTGTTGCTTCCTACTTTCATGAGTGTGTGCCAGCTGCTGCTTGAGATGATTTTTTTTTTGAGATGGTTTTTTGAGATGGGTGATGCTCGAGACTTTTGCCTTCCAGAGTGGGGACTGTATTTGAGGGGACAAGCCAGAGCTATAGACCCAAGTCAGAGCTCTTATTTCTTTCCTCTTACAGGGGAGGCAGGAAGAGAAGGCTCAGGATTAACTGCACCAATCTTTAGGATGTCCCCTTAGGTAAAGAAATTAAACTTGGGTCTGTTGATTCAGTCTGAGGCTCTTTCCTCTAATTTACACGAGGATCATGCATTGAGGCATTTGTTTTCTGACCTCAAGTCCCCTCTTGTGCACTTGTGTGGATGAAAAGTGATTCATAGGTGCTTCATCACTCATATCCATACTTGTGGTACATCCCCTCCATTCTGGTTGCCTGTGCTTCCTAGTGGGAGCAGGGACACGGGGTGGAGTGTGGCAGAGATCCTCTTTCAGCACCTGAGCCTCACTAGCTCCCTGAAGGAGCTACTCCTTAGGATTCAAGTTTTCATTCACTGATTTTTTTCCTATCCCCAGTACTTCCAAAGAGAGCAGACAAATTTTCTCTCTCCTACATCTTTGGCCTTGCTACATCCATGGTGTGAGGTTATCCAGAAAACAAGAGATCTGCCTGTGAAGGTATGGAGAGATTTTTGGCTCCTTTGCAGACACCTGTGTTTTTTTCCCCAGCTGATCCCCAGTGACTGTTCAAGCATGTTAGTGGGACTGAGGAGGCTGTCCTGCTGTCCTCACTGCTGCCCTGAAGCTGCTTGGGGATGGCCCACTGTGTGTGGCTGTGTGACCAGCATGTTCCCAGGCCCCCTCTGCTCCTCTCCCCATGCTGTGCACTCCCCTGCTCCTCCAGGCTGGGGGCACAGCTATAAATTATGTTCACACCTTTCTGTCCTCTGCAAAACCTTTCTTCTGCCCTTTCTCCATGAACACCGATTTTTGAGATGGGAAGAGTTTAGTTTTCCTTGTAGTAGATCCATTCAAGTTAGTTGGACTCTCTGCTCTCAGAACTGATGGAACACAGTGGTCACCATGAGAAGCTCCTGCTCAGCAGTCCTGGGAATAAGTGACTAGTTAGAGAAAAGCCGAAGGGATGTGTGACTGCTGAGTTAGGAAGCTCTGTGGCTGGCTGTAAGTAACTCCAATATGTTTGATTTCATCAAACATCAGTATCATCATATCCATATGTTTGATTTTATCAGACAGGTTCTGAAAACCCTTGCACTGGACTGTGACAGCAGGAGAGCATTGTGAAGCTCTAAAAGAGTCAATAGAACAGGTAAAAACCCACTCAATACCATCAAAAGTGCTGACTTTGGTGTATTTGACCCTGTAATATTTCTCAAACCAGATCTATATGTACAGATAAAAGTGTTGGCAGCAAGGCAGAATGACTGATAAGTAGCACAGGCTGAAGAATGAGGACTGAAATCCAGTAACTGGTTTCATTCAGCTAACTTGCAGTGTAAGGAAGTATGTTTTATACCTGGTCCTTACTACTGGCAGTAAAAAGTCTTAAAATCTGACAGAGATGACTGTTTACCCTCAACATCTTACTCCCTTAGTGCCCAGCAACACATCTGTCTATAAAAACCTTGCTGACTCTTTCTTCCTAATGGGGAAGAGGAAGAAATACATGTGGGAAAGAAGCTCAAGCAGCTCACATTAGGCTTCTGCAAAGCCTTAGTGGCTTGTGTTTGCACAGTGAAGCCTTCCCTTTAGTCTCAGGAGGTCCCTGTAATCTGTCTCAGTAGTCTTCTCAACTGACTGGAGAGGTGGGGAATTTGTTTTTCCAAGTCCTTGCACCTTTCTAAAATTTCTTTTCATGACCTCTTTGGAAGCTGGTCATAATCTGTGGGGTTGTTTTCCCCTCTTCCTTTACATGTTCAGGCTGCACTTAAAAGGCAGCTTGTTCCTGTCTGCCCTGGTCACAGATGAGACAGGTGAAGGGCACTGGGGTGCATCCCCACTTAGGCATGCTGAGATCTGACTTCAACATCTCCCTTGATGCTGCTGAAATCACATTTCTCTCAGAAGTATTTTCTTCTGCTGCCCAGACCTAACCTCACATTTATTTCCCAGCCAGATGGGAGCTGAGCTAGGTAGTGGCAGCAGACATGAGCACCTGTACTTGAGAATGAAGTCTGTGAGATAAATCACTGTTTCAGTTACCCTGCAGGGATCACTGCCAGGATCCTTTGTTTGTGCTGGCTTTGTTTCTGTGGGAGAGCAGGACTCCTGTCAGGGGAAGAAATATCAGAGGTGAGTGCTCTTGAAAATGTCTGCATGTGAATGTCTGTGGCTCACTTAGGGAAAGGGACTGGGAAGGACTTGCACATCCCAAAGCCCATCTGTGATCCCAATGAAACACTTCCCATTGCCACTTGCTTGGAACTCCTTTTCACAGCGCTCTTTTGTCAAGGTAAGCTATGACTTGCATTGTTTTTATAAAATTCTTGTAGCACTGCTGAAGAACTGAGTAATCTCCCCAGAATCACAAGGCAAGAGGGTAAGAACAGCTGAGTAAATAAAAGGCAAAGTAATTCTGACTGAGGCATTGTCAAGCTAAAATGTGAGTTTTGCTTAATATCACAATCTTATGGTGGCATAATAAATTATGTGTAACACTAAAGAGCACACTTCAATCATACTGTGTTTCAGCCTGTGCTCAGTCCTCATTCAATGATAACCAAGCCTTTAAATCAGTCTGTTTGTTGCATGTGGGAAATTAATTTGTGGAGAATTTTTAAAGTTTAATAAAAAGTTTATATAGTATGTATTTGTGTGTAAATTTTGAGATAAGAAATGTTGATTTAGAAATATTATAAAATAAGATATTAAGAGAGAAATAGAATTAAAAATAAAATTTAAAAGATGGTTTTGTAAATAAGATTAAATTTTCTAAAAGAAATAGAGTTATGAAAGATATATTGTAGTAAGACTTATGAGGGGTAATTTTAGATAATTAATTTCAAAGTATTTATAGTATAATATAGTGATAGAAATATAAATATTTCTAGGGTGGGATTTCTTGTATTTTTGATGTTGAAATTTTTAGTCTAGTATTTTGAACTTCAGTGACAATGCTGTCTTGAGTCTGTTCTATTTTTTTTTTGAGTTGGTGTTGCAATGAGTAAGTCATCCATGTAGTGTAAAATTCTTGACTGTGGATGTTGTTGTTGTTGGGTTGGAGACAAAGCTTTTGTTACAAAATATTGATAAATAGGTGAGTTTTTCATATCTGGTGGTAACACAGTCTAGTGATATCTTTGTAGTGGTTCTCTTTTATTGATGTTTGGAAGTGAAAAGGAAAATCAAGGATTTTTCCTTGATTGCAATGCTCCATATCATGGCCTAATCCAACAGTTCAGGCTGCTGCTGAGTGGCACCAGTAGCTCCATTCCCAGTTCCTGCAGGAAGGCTTTTCTGGGCAAATAGGGTTCCAACAGTTCTCTTCTTACCTGCAGCAGTGCAAGGCCAAATGAGATTGCTGAGTCGTCTCTGTTGGTTCCTAGGATGGTTCTGGAGGCCCTTTGTTTTGCAGCATTGGGAGATGGACCATTTACACTGGACAGCACTGTCAGATGGAGTGGTGGTGGTGCCCGCCCAAAGAAACCAGGCGTCTGTTCCAGGGTGAGGGTTTTCCTGGAGTGGATGGGAATGCTGAAGAAAGGTGGGTTGTCTTTGTCTGGGATGAGTCCTGAATATAGTGCCTGCATATAGAATATCCCAAGTGCATTGGGATTTTGTCTGGTAGGCTTTATAAGGCAATTTAAGATGAAGGAAAAGAAAATCCAGGTGATTTCCTCCAGCAAGTCTCCACTTCCTCTTTTTCCTCATCACTTTCCCCTAAACAAAGCTTAACTGAAATTAGAATGGGAGTTTCAGAAGCCTCAGACTTGTGCTTTACGCTTCTGACTCTCAAATTGAGTATAAACTTTGGACAGATACTTCTCTCAGTAAAAAGCAGATGCTTGTGGAAATGCCTACCAACCCCATGCTTTGATGGGCAGGAGAGTTTGGGAAAATGCTCTGAACTGAACTTGTGCATTTATGTATCTAGATATAATTAGCACCACATTCAAAAGTCTGCAGGATAAATTTTGCCAG
>NW_005054326.1:5622178-5630758 GCF_000277835.1 Geospiza fortis | reverse complement strand
AAGAGTAGCATTTGCTAGTGAATAAGCACTGATTGCACAAAAGTGATGGCATCTTACAAAAAGAAGAGGCCCCTGTTCTTAAACTTGAGGGCTCTCATACAGAGAACTGGAGGGGGAAAAACCTGTTTGAAACATTCCACGTGAACCCAGCATTGGCATTCTGCTTCCCTGCACCAGCTCTCTCTCTTCTTCCCCAAAAGTTTCTTTTCTCCTGAGCCTACTCAGGTCAAGGGGAATTTGGCTTTTTGGGTTCATTGGCAAATGTAAAAATCCACTACTTCGTCTTGTGTAATCTGATGGGATTTGAGAGATTTCAGAAATGTTCTAGACATAGCTGTTAAATAATGTTAAATAAATTAATTAGTCATTCTAGAGAAATGTTTCCCTTTGGCTCGAAATAGTTGCACTAAGAAACTGCTGATGCAAAACCTTTGTATTCCAGAGTTTTATCCCTCTTCCTTCCCTGCATGTGCACACATACAGCCAGCTATGTTAATGAATAGGTGTGATTGTCCCTTGTCATTTCTTAAGAGGAAAAACCTCATCCTGGACAGAGTGTTTGTGTTTCTGCCCATCCTGCATTTTTTCCTATTGCTGCCAGCAGTAAATGGAAGACTCCTGCTGATAGGAATAAATTTCAGCCTTTTTTTCCCTGCGTGCTGAATAAAATATGGTGCAGTTAGGAGCAGGAAATTAAAGCATGTATTAAAGAAAAGAGCATGCTGTGGGTCCACTCTCAGATCAGATGAACACTTGAACTCCCCTGCTTTGTGCTGCAGTTGCCTTTCTCGCTTGTGGCATCTTCCTTAGTCCCACACTGATCTAACAGAAATGTTAGTTCAGGTGCTGACTAAGGGAGAACGTGCTCCTAAGCTAAAACCAATCACCAAAACAAGTCATCATTTGTGTGGTAGCCAGGTCATCCCCAAAGATGAGCTGGGAGCTGGCTGGCCATCCCCTTGGATCTGACACAACTGGCTGAAGGCAGTAAAGGCTCTCTGGCCAGGCACTCAATGCAGGGAGCTGCTCAGTTCTGTAGTGTAAATCTTTCCCAAAGTGCACACAGCTCTCACACAGGCCTTCACACAAAAGGTTCAAAGACCTGAGGGTTCTTTGAGTGAGATATTGACTCAAAAAGTTTCAGTATACAGGTAGTTGGCTCCTTTATCTGACCTTGGTATGATTGTCTTCCTATTGTGGGAAGTAGAGGAGCAGGGATCTGTTACCAGTGGTGCTGCAGATTTCCTGTGTGCTTAATCTGCTCTCTGTGATATTTTCTGAAAAATACCTTTGCCAGGATCTTTTCTTCTGAGAAGCTGGGAAGCTTCAGCTTCTCCATGTTTTGCTACTTTGGAATGTGATTTGGAGAATTCTTTACCCAGCATGTGAATTGTTTTAATGAATGGCCAATCACAGCCAGCTGTGTCGGACTCTCTGAGTGTGTCAAGAGATTTTATCATCATTCTTTGCTAGCCTTCTGATGTCTCCTTTCTCTTTCTTTTGTATAGTTTTAGTATATCATTTTCATATGATATAATATCACAAAATAATAAATCACCCTTCTGAAACACAGAGTCAAGATTCTCATCTCTTCCCTCATCCTGGGGACCATCAAACACCACCGCACTTACCATCCTTGAAATAAGGCATTGCTTTTTTATCTTCCATGGTTTGGACTGAATCTCTTATACACATACTTTACTTAAACAGAGCTGTGGTTTTGGATGAGACACTGTCAGATTGCTGCTGCTTCTAAAACCCAGCAAACAGCCCTGTCCCACTAACGTGCCTCCTCCTGCCTATTAAGCACCTAAATGTTCCTCCACATCCAATGCTGTGTAGGAGGCAGGATGATGAAAAGGCTGAAGTAGCCCTGAGCTGCTTGCTGACACGAGCTTTGGCAACACGTTGGCGACTGCAGTTGCTCAGGATTTCCAAAGCAATCTGTTCAGGAGGGATGTGCTGCCGGTGCTGAGCGCAGCCTCGTGCAGCAGCCAGCTGGTCAGCAGGCAGCCTGTGCTTCCCTCCTCCTCCCACTGGCACCCACGCTGCTGCTCCATCATCACACCACCAAGATAAAAATGGGCCCCCCAAAGTGGTAAGCAACAGGAGGTGTGTTGGGTTTGTTGCTGCTGAAATGGCTCCCGAGGTATTAAAAAGTCTTTTTTTCCCAGCCCTGCGCTTGAAGAAGTTGGGATTCCTCATCTCTGGTTTTCAAGGTTCTTTATTTGCTCTTATCTAATACATGCTTTTTCAGACCTGCAGGTTGGTTCAAGGCACACTGACTGCCCTCAGGGCAGTGTTATCTTTTTATACTAAAACCGACGTGTACTTTATTTACAATAATTTTCCAATACCTATCACCTATGTTAGACAGTCTGTCTCTACTCTAAACCAATCCAAAAGTGCCACCATCATAGCAAAAGATGGAGGACAAGAAGGAGAAGGAGAAAGAAGTACATGCCCAGATTCCTCCATCTTGCCTCTTGGACCCCCATTCTAAAAACCCCAAAATTCTACATTTTCACCTGGTGATAAATTCACTATCATTCTATTCAAACCCTTGCGGCTTGTAACTCCTTGCACAAAGTTGGTGAGTGTTTCCATGGGTTAAAATCGAAGGCACAGGTGTCTTTGACTCCCTGCCAGGGTCTTTGAGCTCCCTGCCAGGGTCTTGAGTCCTCCAGGGCAGCCAGAGGAATGTCTTGGGTTCTGACAGAGGTGGGGATAATTTCTCTCCACAGCCACCAGCTGTGGGGACATCACTGTCAGCTCCGGGCGGGTTAGCAGAGGATGGAACCATGCAAAAGGCTCTTGCTCATCCTGAAGCAGCTGTGTCTCAGCTGAGCTGCTCGTCTCTGGACGAGCTCAAAGCCATGGTGAGCTCAGTAACCTGGAAGCAAAAACAACTCTTAAACTGAACCTAGAGATGAGCCCTTGTGGCTCAGCCTGTTGGGCTTTGTCATCTTCCAGACTGCAGCACACACCCTACACTGGTGTTCCCTGCTGTCCCCTGCTGCCAGCACAGGGACCACATCCTCCAGAAGTGCTGGGTATGTGCAGAAACCCTTGTGCAAAACTGTGTGATTGACCCATTGCTTTTAACCTAGAGGGTGGTGGAAGAGCTTTGGGTTTTTTTGAAGCCAGCTCTGGGTGAGGAGGGGCTTCACCTTTTCTGTAACTCAGTTGGGCTGAGGAAAGGCACCTTCCCTGTGCCTCAGCTGGGCTGAGCTCTGTTCCACGGGGGGCTTAGGCCCCTGCCCCTTCCCCGTGTGCTCCCTCTGGCAAGCACTGCTGTGCAGAGCTGTGATCACCACAGCCCTTTCCTTCCTTCCTTCCGCAGGAGGCAGATGTTCTTCGTCTCCTTTCTGCACTGGAAGGGTTTCTCCCCAGCAGGAGGGCTCAGCCCTCCCTCCCTGCACTCCTGGTATCCTGTGCAGGTGCACAGAGACACAGCATGGTGTCAGCATCCCAGAGAGCTCATAAAACCTTGGTGTGGGAGGGAGCACACTGACACAGAATTTCAGCTGCTCTGTGGAGGGTACGACTTAAAAAATTGCTGCCTTGGGAGGCAAACAACCCTATTATACTTGGTACTAAAGGGACACGCAGTTCTCATTAGTGATCTTGTTTTCTCTCCTCCTGCTCTCTTATAACCACTCAGATGCTTCCAAATATTTCCCTGTTGATTTGGTCTCTTATTTAACGAGTGCTGAATCTGGATGCACTGTGTGTACATGAAGCTATTGGCTAGAGCTGCTCTTCTGTGTTTCTGGAGAATCAGGGACTCCTTGGACAAAAGTATAATATTTCATAACTCTTCTCAAGAGCTGGTCATAATGTCAAATAAAAAAAAATTACATTTCTTCCTCAGTAGTGAGTATTTGAGGTTGGTAGGTCTTTTAGCCCCAGGTATGTGACCAGCCTGGTACCTGTTTATCTCTGTTCTAGGCATTGATTTAAAGCACAGCTCAGAGCAAATTTGCAAGAAAATCTGCTTTCCTCTAAGGCCCAGCAGCTCACCCCTTTGTGCTCCTAGCCTGTGTCCCTGCCTGGGTCTCCAAGGTTAAGGCAGCAGGGCTGCTGTGTGATCATGCACACTTCAGGAGCTCCTGCAGGCTTGTACCAGCTTGAATGCTGAACTCAAGAAATTATCCAACTGTTCAGAATGGATTTTAAATATTTATATATATAGAGAGAGATGATATATGTAGGTTAAGCCTTCTCATCATTTTTACCTTTCCAGTAAACACCTCTGATATCAGCTGGTGATATCAGGATCTTCAGGCTTCCACCAAGTCCAGTAATGCTGGGGCAGGGGAGGAATAAGTTTAAAAAATAAGAAAAGAAAACGAAATATTGGAAACCCATTTCTCAGTAACTTTATTGACCTGCTAGACACTCTTCAATCATGGGCAGGACTGCCAGGTTTTGTGGAAAGCTCTTACTGTCTTGTCTTAATGCTTTTATCACTGAAGGGCACATTTATCCACAGAATGGGCATCAGAAGTGAAGCTGGAAGAGCCCCAGGGATTTATAGCTGCTCCTTCCTCATCACATTGTGGGGGAAGCACAGAGTGCTCTTGGATACTCTGCCTGTCTCTGAAAGGCATGGCAAAGATTATTGTAAAGTATCCCTCAGTAACATCATCACTGATCTGCCAAGAGGAGTTTCTTGGGATTTATGGAGAGAGTCAGAGAGGAAGAAAAGTTCCAGGTAACAACAAACAATCCAGCTGAGGACATTCAGTCCTAGAAATCTCCCACTTTGACTTGGGCCAGTTTCAGAAAGCTCCGGTTGCAGGGCTCTGACGTGTGGGCAGCCTGAAGTTAAGCTGCAGAGCCCGGGCTGTAAGCTTGGCTCAAGACCTCAGTCTCTGTGTCAGTGTGCTGTGCATGGATCCAGCAGGAGAACAGCCCTCCTGGGGCCTCAGAGAACAGTGCAAGGGACTACAGAGGAGTAAGCTGTGATGTTTGGGCATCCCCTTAGGGACACTTGCCCACGTAGGTGACCTGTGACCTGCTGTATTGTCAGCTTCGTGTTCAAAGGTGAGCCCCATCCTCCATATCCTCTGAGACAGTGATGCTGCATGATTTGCCTCTTGGAGGTGGAGTGGATGACACTGAGGGGTCTGGGTGTGAATCTTCATGCCAAAAAATTTGGCTTTATTTTCCTCACCTTGACCCTGCAATCCCATCACTGAGACAGTAGTCTAGATAAACACAATTCACAAATTAAAAGAAAGCTAAATTAGAAAGAAAGAGAGAACTTTAATGCTGTTTACTAGCAAGTTAAACTTTCTGGGGGCCTCTCTATCTGCATGTGTACAGGATGCTGTGCAGTTAAGTAAAATCTCCTTGGAAATGCAGTGAGACAGGGAGCAGGAGCACATCAAGGTAATTCTATTTTAAAATACACTGAGGAAATGCTTTTTGTTTGCTGTTTTAAAGGGTCTGTAAACAGTGTAGGGGAGAAGGAGGAAGGGGGAAAAGTGTTGTATCAAGCAGCAACTTGGAAACAAAAGGAATTAACTGGAACTTGGCACAAAAGGTAAATGGGGAAGGAGGAAGTAATAGGAAAGGAGTGGGAAAAAACTCAAGAAACTTGATCTGTCAGGGATTTTATTTGGTATGCTGAATTTGTTCCTTCTCCCAGCATCTCCTCACACCATTTCACTGTGGGTTTTTTCCTTCCCTTCCCTTATTCTACCTCTGTGTGGGTTTAATATACTGTGTTTGCAGATGTCATATAGAAGAACTTAACCTCTGTAGGTATCCACGCTGATCTGCTGTTAGACAAAGTGTGGTGGAGAAATCCAGCACCAGCCTTTGGGGGCACTGCAGGTGAATTTTAGTGTACGTGTTTCTCCAAGTATTTTCAAAATTAAGTGATGCCTCTGGAGAGAGTTTTTGGATAGTAACTTGTTGCAATATGACACGAAATGAACGACACTCGTGCTGAGATGTCCAAGGCAGAAAAGGTGCAGTTTATTTCTGGACCTCGATATTTATAGAATTCCAAAAGTGACCATGGATTGGAGGACGAAATTGCCACCTCTCCAACCACACTGGTCAAACCAACAGTCCATCAATTCTCTCCTCCTCCAGAAAGGAATACAGAACAATCATTATTTACATGAAAAGTGCATGAGAAACTCCATTACAAAAATGTAAACATCAGAAGTTTCAGAAGAACTTTAGGAGAACAGGGCGACTAACTATTGGCGTACACCCTCATGCTGTTAACATCACAGCAGTGGTGATGGTCACTGCTCTAGAGAAGAGGCCCTATTTCACTTCTGAATGGGTGTGGTGGAGGGCCATGTGCATGTTCATTGTAGCTCTCAGGTGTGGGGAAGAAGCTGGTTTTTCCCTGACACTTGAACAAGAACACTTTTTTGTTACCAAATGCAGCAGCAATGCCTCATGCTGAAGACTATTAGAGTAATGGAACATGCTAGGAATATTATTTTCATCAAGAAAACACCCACCAAATCAACAGTTTAGCATGTCAATTAACTCTGAGTTGGGAGTGAAAGGACAGGAGAGGGGCAAAGACAGAGGAGATGCTAAGGAGCTCTTGGAGCACTCCACAACTATCTTCTTCCAAGAGCTTATTTGTAAAAGCACACAAAAATTTCTAAAAGTATATCTATTACAGCTGAGAATAGCAGTTGAGCTATCATAGCTATTTACATGCAGTGCAGAGGAAAATACTATCAGAAATGGGGCCATCAGTCAAAGTTTTGCCTTAATAGGAGTCTCAGACAGCTCCCTGGAGCATCCTCCAGCACACAGACTTGCTGCTATGTAATAGCATTTGTTATGGCTGGCAGTTTTTCAAGACTGGTTATATTAAAGTAGATTTCAATGCCTATTTATGTGCCAACATATTGAAACTGCCTGTTTTCTCCATTCTGTCCCCGCCTCCTTCTCTAGAGCTGGTGAATAACAGAAGTTTGTGGGTGCCTGTCCCTAAACTAAATTACTTTAACCCAGGAGCTAAAAAACAGAATTAGGCTTTAGTGTCAGAAGGAGCTAGAACTTTAGGATGATGTTATGACAGCGGAGCAGGAGGCTGGGAAATTCAAAGAGACAGAAAGTAACCAGAAAACAATTTAATGTGCATAACAAGGGAAGTACCTATCAGTGGAGATGAAGTCAGGGCAAAATGCTGAAGCTGGAAATAAGGCTAGAGTGAATTTGAGTTTTGTAGGATTATAATGAACAAGGCCTGGCAACATAGGAATGTGGGAGTTTTCCTAATTGGTTTGCCATCTAATTGAACACTTTTTTTTTTCCAGATGAACTTTTAAAATGAGCATTTTAAGGTTCTGCTCTTCAGCCTGTCTTCAGCCGTGATCCATGTGTTTCAATGAGGGTCGTACATAGGAATCGTTCTAGTACCTAGTGAGGGTCCTTTTAAAACTTAATATTAAAGATGAATTCAATGCTCTACATTCTTATTCTTCCCAGGGCAAAACCTATCAATGCCCCCAAAATTCCTGAGGAGATGAGCTTGACATGGATGTCGTCCTTCCAGCTTGAGAAGGAATCATGCTGTCACTGGGACACCCCTGTGAGACACAAATGCCACCAGGTGAGCATCCAAGTTCTCCTGGCTTTTGTAGCTGCCCTGTGAAAATCTGCAGACAGATTTTCTGTGGTGTGGCTTTTAATGAATCCATGGGGTCTTCAGTGCATGTTAGAAAACTGGGCACGTTCCTCAGAGAGGGTTAGGAAAGCTGGTGGGTGCCAGCATCCTGCTTCCAGCAAAGAGCAGACGAGCCTGGCACCTCTGGGCAAAGCTCTCACCACAGGGCACATCAGAGGCCTGAACGTGGCAGAACTGAGGGGCTAATCATAGCAATGCTAAACTGTGGTGCTAAAAATCTTCTGGCACTTTCATCTATTTCCCTTTCTTCCTGCCTTATCGTGCCTAGTTAGGGTAAGAGATAAATTTTCATTCATGTGGCAATACCATAGACTTCTAAACCATATGAAAGGTTAACTTCAGAAGTAATGAATAATATGACCAAAATAGATTTGGACCAGTATCCTGTCTTTGATTTTTTTTCCTTTTCTCTTTTTAAAGGGCATTACAATCCCTTTTGCCTTTGCTCGCATTTTGATAGCTATCCCTAGGAAATAAGAGCCAATTGTTAAATATGCAGCATTGTGACTTTGTTCTCTGCTTTGTGCTGCAGCTGCCACAGGGAACTTGTAGCCCCATTAAAATCTGTTACTCCCCCTGAAGTCCTGAACTTTCTGGACTGAAAGAAATCTGTCTAATTGTCATGGCCAACTGATGGTGTGTGAAGGATTTGGGCTAACCAAAGAGTTACTAGGTCAGAGAGAGCTCACATTAATGCTAGGGTGAGAGTAGTGGGGGAGTTTAAAACTTAATCAAGTTTTTTTTTTTTGCTGACAGACAAGGGGTTTTTACATTACTCTCTTCCATGCTCCTGGAGGGATTTCTGCTAACACTTGGAGTTATGTCAACTAGCCTAATCACCTTTCCCTTCCTAGAAATACTTTTATAATCCAACTTGTTGGGTATGCAGTCCTAGTCATGGCATG
>NW_005054326.1:5620974-5622140 GCF_000277835.1 Geospiza fortis | reverse complement strand
AGACTGTAACTTGCAGGAGGACAAATTGCAGTGTGTGTCCAAAGCTGTGTGCCAAAGGCAAGGCAGCAGGGCAGAGAGAGGGGCCAAGGCAGGCAGGGCTTTTCCTACAGCTCTGCTGGGGATGACGAGGTACCAACCTCACTAAAGAACTGTTAGGACCTTGTGGGGAAAGGGAAGCTGCACAAGTATCCTCTATACATAGGAGAAAAAGCACAGACTGGAAATTTAAACTGTTAAAACACTTATGAATACAAGATTCTTCAGTGCCACTGTTGTACAAATACACTGTTGTATTTGTGTTCCCCCTGGATGGAGGAAGGAATGATGAATCTGACTCCATGTTCTCAGAAGGCTAATTTATTATTTTATGATACTATAATATATTAAAGAATACTATACTAAACTATACTAAAGAATACAGAAAGGATACTGGCAGAAGGCTAAAAAGATAATAATGAAAACTCGTGACTCTTTTCCAGAGTCTCAACACAGCTTGGCCCTGATTGGCCAATGAGTGAAAACAACCCACAGCAGAAACCAATGAAACAATCACCTGTTGGATAAACAATCTCCAAACACATTCCACATGAGCAAAACAGAGGAGAAGCAAATGAGATTAAATCGTTTTCCTTTTTCTCTGAGGCTTCTCAGCTTGCCAGGAGAAAAATCCTGGGTGAAGGGATTTTTTCAAAGAATGTGAATGTGACAAGACACTCCAAGTGATTCATTCCCCAGAGGATATGGATGCCCTGCAGTCTTGTGAGCATTGCATGGTGTCTTGTACAAGGGAGCCTGAGGGAGGGGCTGTCAGGACAGGGATTTCTTCTGGCCAGAGTGGTCCAGCAGTGGGCATTTGCCACTGGTGACTTGTAGTGGTTACAGTGGGTGTCTGTAGCTATTTGTCTGTCTGAGGGAGGCCACCCCTCTGGTTACAAGTACAGCCAGTTCTCTTCTGGCCATGTCTGCAGCCTAATACATGAGCTCAAAGCTGAATGACATGAGGATTTTGTGTTAAGGGGGTTTTAGGAGGGAAATATTTTCTCATACTGCATTTTGAAAGACTATGTCTTACAGCCCTCAAGAGTAAAGTGTTCACATACCATTCTGGTCCTTTTTACAGGCATCTTCTGTGGTGGCACTCCTCTCTGTCCCATAAAATCTCGAGG